>NC_141164.1:117445787-117600370 GCF_053477565.2 Lygodium microphyllum | reverse complement strand
CGGGATTGGATGCACATTCTCGCTACAATCGACCTACCATTCTCAGATCAGGAGGCGTATGAGCAAGCCATCAAAATGATCGGCAAGTCTAACGAAGCACTCTCTACACCAGTCTGCATGATGGCAGGAAGCCTCTGTGGGAAGCCTAAGCCTGTCACCTTCCACGTACCAACCAACAAAAGGGAACTCCAGGGGATATTGAAATACCTAACGAACTAGCTAGCTGGCAATTCAGCCGCAAATTTCAAACCACTCCAGGATCTCTTAGAGGAATCCAAGTGGCAATGGATCCAAGTGCACAATTTAAACCTCACGTATAACTAGGCGCTAGTCCCTAACCAACAGCACGAGACATACCAAACCCTAGGAGACGACGAGCAGTCGGATGACAAGGATTCTAGCGACGAATACGAAGACTGCCAATCCTTCAATGATGGGAGCGAGGGTGAAGTAGATACCATAGAATACGACACTGAAGGACGGGAAATTGAGCTGATACGAGCAGATTCCAAGCCGCAGAAAAGGCAGACCCTTAGAGTAGAGCGAGGAATCATGCGCATGGAATGTGATCCCGCTTGGTTGGAATGCATAGGAGCCATAGACCTTGAGCAAGCAGGCCTAGCCCAGCCAGGAATGACATCAATACTTAGGACCGAATCGCCATCTGAACTGCAGCCACCAAGGGAGACCACCTCTTCCAACAAAGATGGAGGGTTTGACTCTAAATCGGAAGTTAGTTCGGATAGTGATCCAGAGATCCCTAGGCACGCACCAAGGGGGACCTACTCGTCCACCTGAGGCGCAGACGGGTAAGGCAAGAAAAGGCAAAGCAACCCAGGGATACACGATTAGAAGAACATCGAAAGCCGTAGGACCTCCCTAAATGCTTCACGAAATTCAAAAAAGGGGATAGGGTGGTAGTTCTATTAGGTGCCAAACGTCAAGGGCAGACAAGCGAACCAATCGAAGGACCAGCCAAGGTCAAGGAGATAGACCTAGCCCAGGAAGGGGAAACACCCTGACCAGTATTCATTGCCGATGACTTGACTGGTGAAGAAGAAACAAGTCTTGTTGCTCTCTTGCGAGAGTATATAGACGTGTTTTCCTAGTCCTTAGAGGAGCTACAAGGGGTAGATCCGAGTGTTGTGACTCACAACATACCCATGACGTCGGATGCAACGCCGATCAAGCAGTGACCGTACCCTATGAATCCAAAACACGCTCATGCTGTCAAAGAGGAAATTGACAAGCTGATGAGAGCTAGATTCATCTATGAAATTGAGCACACAGACTGGGTATCCATAGTCATTGTGATGAAGAAGAACGGAAAAATCCGAGTGTGCGTCAATTACAAGAAAATGAACACTGCTACGAAGAGAGACAACTATCCATTGCTGTACACCAAGCACATGCTGGAAAGGATGGCAGGCAAGGAAGCCTACAGTTTTCTAGATGGCTTCTCAAGGTACAACCAGGTGCAAGTGCATTCTGCAGACAGGCACGAGACCGCCTTTTGCCACTGAGTGGGGCGTCTTTGCATACATAATCATGCCCTTCGGGTTGACCAATGCCCCTGCCACTTTCCAACGCCTCATGTTTGTTGAGATATCGAGCTCCACTCGTGATATGCTAGGGTGACCGTTGTGCATTTATGTCACTGACGTGTCAGTTGCAGATGCAACCAGGATTTGTGGAGACTGGTGATGATACTGCACATCCTATTGTGCAGATTGGAAAAATTCCTTTGTCTATGCAGGATGGGAAAAAGAATTACCTGTCCGATGTATTTCATGTCTCGAATATCACCAAGAATCTGGTTTCTGTTGGTCAAATGGTTGAGCAGGGCTTACAGGTCAGATTTAATCCTCATGGATGCTTTGTTGAGGATATGAAAAATAAAGGTCGCTTGATAGCAAAGGAAAGAAGAAGGGCAGAATGTTTACGTTGGATGCAGACATGTCGGAATTGAGTGCAACAATGTTTGCACATGGGACCGGTGTAGTTGCAGATATTGATATCTGGCATAAACGCATTGGTCAATGTACAGCGACTTAAATCAATGCAAGCCCAAAATATTATTGCAGGATTGCCTAAATTCAAGGTTGCAGAAATGCATAAGGTATGTGAAGCCTGTCAGTTTGGAAAACAGGCAAGGAAACCATTTCCTAGACATGTTCAAGAGAGTAAGAAGCCATTGGAATTAATCCACTCTGATGTGTGGACTACTAAAGCTGCATCTCTTGGAGGCTGTTATTATTTTGTCACTTTTATTGATGACTATAACAGAAAAGTTTGGGTGTATTTTATGAAAAAGAAAAGTGAAGTTTTTGGGCATTTCAAAACTCTTAAAGCTATGGTTGAAAAAGAAACAGGCCTGCAAATAAAATGCCTAAGGTCAGATGGAGGGGGAGAGTACCTCTCAAATGAGTTTGCAAGGTTCCTGCAAGAGCATGGCATAAAGCAGCAATATTCATGCAGTCATACCCCACAACAAAATGGAATTGCAGAAAGGAAAAACAGGCATATTGGAGAGGTATCTCGTGCCATGCTCAACAAAAAAGACTTGCCAGATTTTTACTGGGCTAAAGCAGTTGCTACAGCATTCTACATAATGAACAGGACTCCCACTGCAGCAATACATGGGATGACTCCAGAGGAGAGGTATACTAGTAGGAAACCAGATATTTCTCATTTGAAATTTTTTTGTTGCATTGCCTATGTTCATGTGCCAGATGAGTTGAGATCCAAGTTGGATCCAAAAGCTGAGAAGTGCATCTTTATTGGTTACTCTCTACAGCAGAAAGGGTATAGATGCTATAACCCTTCTACTCGTAAGTTTACAGTGAGCAAAGATGTTGTTTTTGATGAGATGAGTAGCTAGTATAAACCAATAAATGTGATTGATGATGTAGATGCACAAAGTGGTAATGCTGCACAGAATTCACAGCAATAGTCACAAAATATTAGTGGACCTGGAGCGTCCTCTAGCAGTGGTTCACATTCTTCCCCATGGACAGGCAGATTGAGATCAGGAGAATCTTCTCAAAGCAATGTAGATAGTGGTATGCAGGTATCACGAAAAGGAAAAGAGAAGGTAGATCAGCCCATGTTTGATGTGAATGGAGGTTACTCTTATGTGGATGGTGAATCTAGTGGCTCAGAACAGAGCATTGATGATGAGTTGGGTATTCCTTCTATTGTTATACCTGGAGTAAGGAAAACTAGGGATGTTTTGAGAGCACCTGGGAGTGAACCTACTTTGCGCAGGTCTACGAGAGCTAGGTATCCTGTGGATAGGCTGAAATATGATGGATTTACAGCCATTCACTATGCCTATATGGTCAAAGTGATACAGGAATCAGAACCCACTTCTTTTGAGTAAGCCATGGGAAAAGAAAAATGGGAGAAAGCCATGGATGAAGAAATGGATGCCTTGGAAGCAAATGCTACATGGGAATTGGTACCTTTGCCTAAAGGTAAGAATGCAATTGGCTGTAAGTGTGTTTATAAGGTGAAGCACAATGCAGATGGTTCTGTGAACACATACAAGGCAAGATTAGTAGTCAAGGGGTATGCACAAACATATGGCATTGACTATGAAGAAACATTCAGTCCGGTTGCAAGGATGGCAACCGTAAGAGCAGTCATTGCTATGGCTGCATCAAAGGAATGGTCTTTACATCAGATGGATGTAAAGAATGCCTTCTTGCATGGTGATTTGTAAGAAGAGGTCTATATGGAGCATCCACCAGGTTATGTGCATGCTGTTCATCTTGAGTTTGTTTGCAGGTTGAAGAAAGCATTGTATGGCTTGAAGCAGGCACCTAGAGCATGGTCTGACAAGATAGGACAATATCTTGTCACTATTGGCTTTCAGATTTCCAAGGCAGACTTCTCACTTTATGTGAGAAAAATAGAGAAAGGTATTATGCTACTTGTCATTTATGTTGATGATTTGATTATGACAGGTGACAGTGATGAAGATATCCTTCGTGTGAAAATGCTATTGAAGCCGAAGTTTGAGATGAAGGATTTGGGAGAGCTCCGTTATTTCTTGGGCATTGAGGTGATTAGATCACCAAGTGGGATACAGCTCTTGCAGAGGCAGTATGGATTGGACATGCTATCCAAATATGGGATGACAGGCTGTAAGCCTATTTCAGTTCCTTTGGAGCAGAATGTGAAGCTGAGCGCAGATGCAGGTGAGCTTCTGGAAGACCCTACTATGTACAGACGCATAGTAGGAAGCTTGATTTATATGACTATTACCAGGCCAGATTTGAGCTATGCTGTTGGACTGGTAAGTCAGTTTATGCAGGCTCCAAGGAAACCACATTTGGATGCGGCTAGACGCATACTCAGGTATGTGAAGTCCACATTGTAGTATGGACTACTTTATGAGACTGGGGTTCAGATACAGTTGCATGGATACACTGATGCTGATTGAGCTGGTAGTATTTCTGATAGACGATCTACCAGTGGATATGTGTTCTCTTTTGGGAGTGCTGCAGTCACTTGGAGCAGCAAGAAACAGCCTACAGTTGCCTTGTTGAGCACAGAGGCTGAGTATAGGGGCGCAGCAATGGCTGCATGTGAGGTAGCTTGGTTGCATAAGCTACTTTTATGATATGCATCAGCCTCCTACAGATGGGCCAGTTGTCATTTATTGTGATAACATGAGTAGTATACACTTGGCAAATAACCCAGTCTATCATGCTAGAACAAAGCACATTGAGGTGCATTATCACTATGTGCGGGAGAGGGTTTTACTAGGTCTTATTGATCTAGTTTATCTCAGCACAGAGGATCAGGTAGCTGACATATTCACGAAGCCATTGGGCGCAGAGAAGCTGCGCAAGTTCAAAGACCTGCTTGGTGTGCAGGAATTGGGATTGAGCTTGAGGGGGAGTGTTGAGATATCGAGCTCCACTTGTGATATGCCAGGGTGACCGTTGTGCATTTATGTCACCGACGTGTCAGTTGCAGATGCGGTTGGTACACCGCCCATGAATAATAGCTACATGACAACTATCCTTATTTACTCTAGTTCGTGGCTCAGTTAGTATGCCATCTTAGTTAGTTGATTTTGGTTTGAGACCCATATATAGGGTTCTTCTATTTCTTTGTATGAGAGTTTTTTTGGCTTACACAACTAAGAAGAGGAAAACTGTTTTCAGCCTCCACCCTTGTGTGTATTCCCCCATTGTGCAAGCAAGAAAGCTACAAGTGAGACTCCTTCCTTCTCTCCCACAATCTTGACAATGTGCACCATCTTTAAGGACATGCTTCGCAAGGAGTTAGAGGTCTTTGTCGACAACCTGTGTGTCCATTCGACCTGGATTGAACACTTAGACAAACTCTGCACAGTCTTTGAACGGTGCCGCTTATATCGTCTCTCCTTGAACCCCTTGAAGTGTCAGTTTTGGGTGAAGCACGGATGCATCTTAGGACACGTGGTGTCGAAGAATGGCATTGCCACAGACTTCTCAAAGGTTAGGGTTATTGTTGACCTTCCACCCCCAATTAATTATAAGGGAGTTGAATGCTTCTTAGGCCATACAGGATACTATCGGCAGTTTGTACTGAACTATGCACTGATTGCCAGACCATTGTACAAGCTGTTGATTGTCTTCGAGTGGACCGAGGCATGCCAACGAGCATACGAAGAATTGAAAAAGGCTCTAACAATAGCACCAATTCTACGAGCCCCAAATTGGACCATTACCCTCCACGTGCACATCGATGCTTCTAAGTTTGCCATGGGGCTAGTGTTGTGCCAACCTAGTGAGCACAACTTAGATTACCCAGTGAGCTTTGCTACTAGCAGACAACTCACTGAGACAGAGATGAATTACTTGACAACAGAAAGGGAGGGATTAGCCATGGTGTTCACTGTGAAGAAATTTCGACATTATCTATTGGCCACACCCTTCATCTTTTTCGTGGACCATCAAGCCCTGATCTATTTAGTGAACAAACCTTGTACTACAGGGCGCATAGCTCGATGGCTCCTCCTACTCCTAGAGTTCGATTTCTCCGTGGTGGTACGAAAGGGAAAACAGCATTACATGGCTGATCACATGTCACGCATATCCATAGGAGAAGCCGCTGGACAAGGCATCGTTGACGAGTTACCTGATGCCTACTTATTCCACCTGTCGAGCGAGAGAGATCTATTTAAGGTTGATCTAATGCCATACTAGGCAGACGACATAGTCCAAGTGCTCGAGCATGGACTACCTGAGCGACCAATAGAAAAGGCACGACTTAGGTGCTTGATCCTGAAGATCCAGCCCTACCAGCTGATTGTAGGCCAACTCTATAGACTGGAGCAAGATGGATTGCTACGTGGGTGCGTGTGTGAGCATGAGATGCACGATGTGCTCTCGGAGGCGCACAACGGCATTGCGGGAGGACACTTTAGCACAGACACGACAGCACGGAAGGTGCTGCAGTCTCAACTATGGTGGCCCACACTTTTCCGCGACGCCAAGCGATTCGTCAAGCATTGTGACGAGTGCCAACGGACAAAAGTCCCGATTCATAAAGATCAAATGGAGTTGACCCCAATTATTGCTCGCCAACCCTTCGAAAAATGGACAATTGACTTCATAGGACCCATCAGCCCTACGGCGCAGTACTCACAAGCCAAGTACATTGTGGTGGCCACAGATTACCTCACGAAATGGGCAGAGGCAAGAGCCACACGAAAAAATGACGCCAGGACGACTGCCAAGTTCTTATGGGAGCAAGTGATCTCGCGCTTCGGTTGCCCCATCGAACTGGTTAGCGATCAATGCACACACTTCATCAACGAAGTGATAGCACATCTCCTATCCACCTTTCTCATCATCCATCGCAAATCCTCACCATACTACCCTCAGGCTAATGGCCATCCAGAATCAACTAACAAGATTATTATCAACGTCCTGACTAAAGTAGTCTCAGCCTCACGAAGCGACTGGGACAACAAGTTGATGGCAGCCTTGTGGGCCTACTGCACAGCTTATAAAACGGCTGTCGGCCAAACCCCCTTTAGGCTGACCTATGGGACTGAGGCAATTCTACCGTTAGAATTCTTCGTTCCTAGCTTGAGAATAGCACTTCAAGAACGATGGGAAGGGAAGGAGGCATGGACGCAATGCCTAGTCGAGCTAGAACGCCTATTAAAAACTTGTCTTCTAGCCACCCACGCGCTGATTTGTGAGAAAGCCCGACGCAAAAGCTGGTTCGACAAGCATGTCAAGCAGTGCGGATTTGAACAGGGTGACTTAGTGCTCCTTTACTCAGTTAAAGGGCATAAGCAAAAAATAAAATTCAGAGGTCTCGGACCCTTCAAGGTTCGTGCAATCAGCCGAACCGCCAATGTCAAGCTTGAGACACTAGACGGTGAGGGAATAGGCTTCTTCAATGGCGGTCGTGTCAAGAAATACTTCCCTCCCACGCATCCTTTGCATGAGCCACCATTGTTAGAACCGCCAGTTAAAGTACGAGTAGCTACAATCACTGAAATCAATGAAGATGATGAGGAAGCCGTAGAACCCGCTTACCTCCGTGTCACGGTCACTGCCAAGCAAACATGTGCTTTCAACGCCTTGATCGACGAGGGAGCAGACTTCAATGTCTTAACCCACAAGCATTGGATCCAACTTGGCAAACCACTACTTCAACCCACAACTACCAAATTAAGCCCATATGGGGCTCAATCATACGTACTTCTCGGCAAGTGCAGAGTCGTCGTTTCTATCGAGTCTGAGACTGTTTCAATGCTTTTTTACGTGTTGCCAAGTACTACAAATGCAGGCATGGAGTCATTGCTGGGGCGAACCTTCAAAAAGCAGACTCACTGCAATGTTGATTATGAGTCGCAGTGCATCCACCTAGCAATCAGCAACGTGCGCATTATCACAGCCTTCAGCAACAAGGGCTACGCGACACCATCACAGTTCACAAAGCCACTGGTAGAAACATCCGTAGGCAAGACTAAGGAGAGGGTAGTGCGCGGCTGCCACCCCCCGACTTCCATAAACCGCAGCCCGCACAGTGATCAAAGCGAAGACCCAACAGCCTCGCTTCCAATGGGTGCCTAAACAGCCGCAACAACCGCCTAGGAGCCGACGCGCCTATCCTCATAAGACCCAGCACTCTAAACCTAGGAGGCCAAGACGCAGTCCACAGGAAGCGCTGCGTGATCAAGAAAAGATGGGTCCCTAAAGCCATCTTGCATGCACAAGGCTACTACGAAGGAAATACCTAGCTATGGATCCCAAAGGTCCCTCCAGCCAAGGGCACTAGTCATACGCCACCCTCAAGCTTGATCAGCCCACATACCCCAATGCCTCAAAAACATAGGCCGCAGTGCTCTCCAGAGCCCCAGCCCTCCGACTCATCTACGCTTCGGCCCAAGAGAGTCGCACAAACCTATCGGCCCAAGCAACAATCACCGTCACAGCGGTATCACTCGACCAAGTCAATCTGACTCTCCACACCAACGTTGACTGCAGCAGCCCATCCGTTGTGGCTGACCCTAATCCACCCATATTCCAAACAGCCCAACTGCAGGCTCAAGGAAACTCCCAACTGCAACTATGTATTGTCAAGGCCTCTAGTTCTAGCAAACCTCGACCTCGGCCTTACGCCCTCCTATGAATGAAAATCATTTCTAGCGCTAGCCGTTGACCTTGCCGAGGACACCGGCGATGATGTGGTGGACTGCATTAAACGACTCGATGCCATCTTCATGTCGCTAGCCCTCAGCTATGACCGCTTGGACTTGGTTCTATTAGAAGAACCCTTTGCAATGGAAGTGCGCAATATGCCTTGCTCTTGGGAGACTTTTGAATTCGCATTTGCGAAAGCTTCTCGCTCTCTGCTGAGTTGCTCAGCAGAGTGAGATCTCCAAAGAGCAAGCCATTAAACAATGTCTCATCACATCCTACGATCAACGAACCACTTCTGCTATCACTGACCAAGAGATCGCAAAGTTATCACACCTTGCTGACACTGGATCACCTTTTTTGAGGCAGTGGTATGCTCTTAGGCTGCAATCGGAAGTTGAAGGATGCCGCATAATGACCAACGCCGAGCAACGCCGCGCCATCAAAATGGCAGAATACGATTCCACTTACGTCGCGCCCACCTCATATAGAGTGTTAACCACTCTTCGGAACCAACCCATGGAAGAACACCTCAAAGGACACCAATACCTCGATCGCCTCTTAACAGAAGAAGAACTCCACGTTGCGAGTCGGGTCGACTCTGGTGACCTCCTCACAGATGTTCTCACATACATCATGCACGTGGGAATTTGACCTTTCAATTTGGACCGCGCAGCTCAATTGGAATACAATCCTAATTTCTATACTTGGCTCCTTCACAAGTAACTCCTACCCCAACATGCCGAGAGTCCTTAACCTTTTGACCCTCAATCCTAGGAAGGATTCTTTTCAAGGTGGAAGGGAAGGGGGTAAGGTGAAGGTGAAATGAATCAGATGAGAAATGAATCAAAGGGGATACATTAAAGCAAAGTTAGTGAAAAGCATAAGCATGTAGTATGGATGGGGTAGAAAATGGGCAGGAAAAACTTTGAAGTAAAGGGCATAAGTCCAAGTCTAAAAAGGAAAATCCACATGGCTTCCTAAGGAATTCATTCAAAAAGCATAGAGTTTTTATTTTCCCGCAATCAGTGAACTGATATGTGGAAAATACTAATGAAAGTTATGATTTATGGCAGGAGCATAAAATGTCGCAGCAAGACCGCACCCATCGACTCCCGTTCACAGACGAGGAAAGGGAGCAATACCACATCCATCTAGAGAACCGCGCCTTCAGCCAGCTCAAATTCCGAACCATCCACAACATAGAAGTCATGGTGGCCAAGGAGGAAGTAGCCAAAAGGGTGGTGGAACAATGCAACCTCACAAAGTGTCTTGAAAAATTCTCGTAGGAGCCGGACCACCTAAAGTGCGTGGAGTTCCTCAGAACATACCGCCTCAACCTCAAGGGCTACTTGTTGAGTCGTAGATTCCTTAACAAGGCCCCCCGCCCTCTGCCCATCCCCTACCCGCCATTCGAATGATGAGGAGTAAACTCCCGTCATGCCCTTGTATTACATGTATCCATGTATAAGACTCTTTATAGTTATTATTTATTTTATTTTTTATTTTTTTAAAAAGAGATGAAGAAGAAGCAAGCCACAAGACAACAAAAAAAAGGGTGAACTGGAAAGAAGAGACGACAGCAAAGCATAGCAAAGCCAAGGGATGCATCTACCATTAAAACATAAGCGGGGAGACCTTCGCAAGATCTGCTTGCAACCCCCCCTTCGCCTCGATGTGCACCGCCGTCATTGCACCTAGGGTTCTCCCTAGCCCCCTCCCCACTTCACACTTAGGGCACATCAAGGGCAGGACTTTCAGACCTGTCACCCTAAGACTCGCACCGCACTTCCAACGACACACAAACTGGGTCCTCAAGTGTGGGACATTACCAAGGGCTTGCCCAAGGTTAGACCTATCTCCCAGTTCCACTGCCTTGGGCACCGGGCACTGCACGGTGAAGATGACACACCCCCTAGGGAGTGCACAACTTTTCTTGCAGGTTATGTTCAAGTCTCACCAACTGGCTCCTCCGCTAAAGAGGATCATCCACGGCATCCTTTAATGACCAAAACTTTTTCCCTGTATCGGTGTCCAGCCAGCTGCCTACTGATGGCTACCATGATTGAACCAAGCCAAGATAGATCTGCCATTAGCATAGATCTTGGAACCTCATCTTCCAAAGATGCATGTCCAACGCCTCAAGATCTACAAATCGCTTATTGATTCCACAAGCCTGAAAACCTTCAACTCAAAGCTGAAGACCTTCAACTCAAAGATGAAGACCTTCAACTCAAAGACAAAGATCTTCAAATCAAAGACACAGATTTTCAATGCAAACAGAGTTCGGAGGGGCTTTTCCAGAGTAAATCCCTCCAATACCATCCTCCTAAGGGATTGCTTATTGCTTCAAGCGTTTCTAATACTCGAAGGACAACCGGCTACATAACGGGCGCCACAACAGTGTGAAAGATGCCGAGTATCTTCATGGAGCCTAAAGCACACCGGAATCTCTCTTGGTCATCGTCCTTAAACTCCATTACCTATCATTCACCCAACCACCTTGAAAGCAGTGTCATCCACCTACCTGTTCCGCCTAGCAGCCGACCTAACTAGCCACTACGTCCCATCGCAGTGCCATGGGACTAGCACTTGGCTAGGAGGGGGGTAATGTTACCGTGTTTGTTTCCCGCAGCACAAAGGAGCGGAAAATGGAAAAAAAAGGAAATAGCAAAAAAGGCGCAGGATAAAAGCAGAAAAAGGTGCCTTTATCGGTAACTAGACCCTGAAAAATTTAAATGTTCGGGCACGACCCTCAGAAAGCCTCGGTGTCGCCCCGAGACAACAAAAGAGTAAAAGGGCGCACCATTAAAATGTGGGAGCGACCTCGAATCTTTGTAAAAGAGTGCCAGGCTCACTCCTGTGCAAAGTGTATGCATTAGTTGGGAATAGGATAAATTAGAATGGTGGGAAATGGGAAAAAGGGCCTAGGCTATGGCCGGCCATGTAAAAAAGGGAAAAGGGGATGACCGCCCAAAAAGGATTTCGGGCTTTGTATATAAAGTTGAAAAGTGAATGAGAAGCTCATTCTTTGGTGTGTGGCAAAAAGAGTCTTCTTCTTCCTCTCTTCTTCTCTCCTTCTTGCTTGTGTGTGCTCTTGAGAGAGGGAGTGTGAGAGTGTGAGGGAGTGAGTGTGTGTGGAGTGAGGGATCAAGAGGGTGAAGCTCTTCACCATCTCCTCCCCTTTTCTTCTCTTCTCTTCTCTTCTCTTCTCTTGCGCACACGGCTATGGGGATGGAGCTTGGAGATGGAGGAGGCTTGAGGATGCTTGAGCTAGCATCAAGAATCGTGGAGCTACCGGAATGCAAGAGAGAGGAGGGTACTCGATCAAGCAACAAGGTAAGCTCACTACACTCGTAGGATCGACGGCGCGTCGACTAGGTGAGAGATAGCCATTAGAGCTCGCTTGGACGCTTGAAACAATAAGCGGTCCGTGGGTATTTGCGGTTGAGCGAAAGCTCCCACAGCACCCCCATTTTTAAGTGTCGAACTTGCAATTTTTGCACTAAAATATATCATATTTTGATCTTTTAATAGCTGTAATTGGTCCCATCAAGTTTCTCAATATTGAAGATAGCATTGTCATGAGAACCACTAGTTGTTGTAATGAGACCAAGAAAGCACAAAGAAGGGCAAGATAGGTTGCTATAATACCCTACAAATCAACCCCAAATCTAGTGCTAAATCAAGTGAAAGACTAGAGATACTACCAAAGTAATGATCTGTCCACAAACTATAAGAAAAAGTCCATCAAGTCCAAGTGACAGCCCTCAAATAGAATGCAAAAAACTAAAATGACAAGCTACTGTAATAAATTTTAGCAATATACCTATAAGAAACTATGAGCAACTAAGAAGGAAGAAGCAAGGAACAACATGTGTGCTGAAGAGACTATCACAACTGCAATGTCTCAAAAACCATACATGCAATAGGCATATACATCATGCATAAGGTAGATCTCAAGGTTAATGAAGAGAACTGCTAGATGCATAACCACTGAGCAAAAGCTCAATACATAACCCAGAAGCGTTGACAACACCTTAACATACATAAGTATCAAGTCCAAGCCTAGAGATCAAATCATCCCACGATAGGGTAACTATATCCAATAAATATCAAGAGCGCATATAATTGTCACAATGAGTCTCATTGTCTCACTGTGATAAGCTCAAGCTCAACTACATAAACCAAATGCTCTGTAGTACATCCAAGTGCCAATGTGACTCAGTACATAAATTTGATTAGCTCCCACTAAAGCAAAAGTAGAATGTCAAATGAGTAAGAAAAGCTCAAAACATCATGTGAAGAACATCCAAGTATTCAAGATACATGAAGCATAAGTTAAGACCATAAAACCCAATAAATTCTTCAAGCCCGTAACTACATAAGCCAATGAAGTAATCAAGGCCTATAACCGCAACGGATATCAATGTAATAGAGCTCAAATCTCAGCTCAAAAGCAAGGCATATAACCACAGCTAATATCAATCTAATAGATCTTGAATCTCAGCTCAAAAGCATGCAATAGAATATCGAAAAGTATACATAATAATCAAAGTAGTGGTACATCCATTGAGGATCTTGTAAAGGATCAATGAGAATTAAGCATAAGATTTTCATTAATAAATACTTGTTTCTCTATTATTAAAGCACTAAAATGATAGTGAAATCTGAGCTATTTTAAGCTTGAATTAGTCCCAAAAGCATAATTGTTCAAAGAGAAGAGAGAGAGAAAGGGAAAGACTCCATATCCATGAGCCTTCAGGCTCTCAAGCTCATTCCTTCATTTCCACACACTAAACTGAAAAGCACACACTCACTACAAGATAAAGTGACCTAGTGTAAATGTAGACTAGATTGACTAACTCTAGTCAAGTCACTGACTGACTACTAACCCGACTTATTTTATGTAGTCACATGTAGACAGCTGTACACACTAGCTATCATAGATGTCGGTCATAGATGAAGATACACTGACGGTGAGCTTGATTTCTAACACTCCCCCTCAAGCTCAAAAACAAAACTCAAATCATCTACATCACTCCAAGTAGCTGTCTAAAGTGAATGAGCTTATCTTTACCAAGTGATTTGGTAAAGATGTCTACTACCTGGTCTTCAGTCTTCACATACTCCAAGTCAATCTGATCTGCTAAAACCATTTTCCTAATGAAATGGTAGTGAACCTCAATATGTTTTGATCTTGCATGATAAACAGGATTTCTTGCTAACATAACACTGCTCAAATAGTCAAAGTACAGCTTGACTTTGCTGTCCAAGTGTACTCCCAAGTCATTCAGTAACTTCTGTAACCACTTAGCTTCACAGGCCGCTAAGGCCGCACCACGATACTTTGCTTCCATACTAGACAATGCAACTGTAGGCTGTTTCTTACTCTGCCAACTGATCATGCTACTACCCAATCCAAATGCATAGCCACTGGTTGACCTCCTGTCATATGTGCAACCAGCCCAATCGGCATCAGTGTACCCCATCAAGTCAAGGGTTTTCCCATATGCATAAAACAGACCATGATCTGTGGTACCCTTTACATATCTCAGAATTCTTCTGACTACATCCAAGTGTGGTTTGCAAGGCTTCTGCATGAACTGACTGATCAGCCCCATAGCATAAGTCAAGTCAGGTCTAGTGATCGTGAGATAGATCAAGCTGCCTACCATCTGTCTGTACATAGTAACATTCTCAATCTCTGTCCCAACATCAATCTGCAGCTTGACATTCTGCTCCAAAGGCGTATCCATAGGCTTGCAATCAGCCATACCATATTTCTGTAACATGTCATGAGCATACTGCTTCTGTAGCAGCCATATGCCTCGAGTGTCAAGATTGTGGGAGAGAAGGAAGGAGTCTCACTTGAAGCTTTCTTGCTTGCACAATGGGGGAATACACACAAGGGTGGAGGCTGAAAACAGTTTTCCTCTTCTTAGTTGTGTAAGCCAAAAGAACTCTAGTACAAAGAAATAGAAGAACCCTATATATGGGTCTCAAACCAAACTCAACTAACTAAGGTGGCATACTAACTGAGCCACGAACTAGAGTAGATAAGGATAGCTATCATGTAGCTATTATTCATGGGCAGTGTACCAACCGCGTCTGCAACTGACAAGTCGGTGACATAAATACACAACGGTCACCCTGGCGTATCACGAGTGGAGCTCGATATCTCAACACTCCCCCTCGAGCTCAATCCCAATTCCTGCACACCAAGCAGGTCTCTGAACTTGCGCAGCTTCTCTGCACCCAATGCCTTCGTGAATATGTCAGCTACCTGATCCTCTGTGCTGAGATAAACTAGATCAATAAGACCTAGTAAAACCCTCTCCCACACATAGTAATAATGCACCTCAATGTGCTTTGTTCTAGCATGATAGACTGGGTTATTTGCCAAGTGTATACTACTCATGTTGTCACAATAAATGACAACTGGCCCATCTGTAGACTGATGCATATCATAAAGTAGCTTATGCAACCAAGCTACCTCACATGCAGCCATTGCTGCACCCCTGTACTCAGCCTCTGTGCTCGACAAGGCAACTGTAGGCTGTTTCTTGCTACTCCAAGTGACTGCAGCACTCCCAAAAGAGAACACATATCCACTGGTAGATCGTCTATCAAAAATACTACCAGCCCAATCAGCATCAGTGTATCCATGCAACTGTATCTGAACCCCAATCTCATAAAGTAGTCCATACTGCAATGTGGACTTCACATACCTGAGTATGCGTCTAGCCGCATCCAAATGCGGTTTCCTTGGAGCCTGCATAAACTGACTTACCAATCCAACAGCATAGCTCAAATCTGGCCTGGTAATAGTCATATAAATCAAGCTTCCTACTATGCGTCTGTACATAGTAGGGTCTTCCAGAAGCTCACCTGCATCTGCGCTCAGCTTCACATTCTGCTCCAAAGGAACTGAAATAGGCTTACAACCTGTCATCCCATATTTGGACAGCATGTCCAATCCATACTGCCTCTGCAAGAGCTGTATCCCACTTGGTGATCTAATCACCTCAATGCCCAAGAAATAACGCAGCTCTCCCAAATCCTTCATCTCAGACTTTTGCTTCAATAGCATTTTCACATGAAGGATATCTTCATCACTGTCACCTGTCATAATCAAATCATCAACATAAATGACAAGCAGCATAATACCTTTCTCTGTTTTTCTCACATAAAGTGAGAAATCTGCCTTGAAAATCTGAAAGCCAATAGTGACAAGATACTGTCCTATCTTGTCAGACCATGCTCTAGGTGCTTGCTTCAAGCCATACAAGGCTTTCTTCAACCTGCAAACAAACTCAGGATGAACAGCATGCACATAACCTGGTGGCTGCTCCATATATACCTCTTCTTGCAAATCACCATGCAAGAAGGCATTCTTTACATCCATCTGATGTAAAGACCATTCCTTTGATGCAGCCATAGCAATGACTGCTCTTACGGTTGCCATCCTTGCAA
The DNA here is from genome assembly GCF_053477565.2 of Lygodium microphyllum. Taxonomy (NCBI): domain Eukaryota; kingdom Viridiplantae; phylum Streptophyta; class Polypodiopsida; order Schizaeales; family Lygodiaceae; genus Lygodium; species Lygodium microphyllum. The sequence continues at coordinate 117,584,237 of NC_141164.1, read as the reverse complement.
CCGGACTGAATGTTTCTTCATAATCAATGCCATATGTTTGTGCATACCCCTTGACTACTAATCTTGCCTTGTATCTATTCACAGAACCATCTGCATTGTGCTTCACCTTATAAACCCACTTACAGCCAATTGCATTCTTACCTTTAGGCAAAGGTACCAATTCCCATGTAGCATTTGCTTCCAAGGCATCCATTTCTTCATCCATGGCTTTCTCCCATTTTTCTTTTCCCATGGCTTGCTCAAAAGAAGTGGGTTCTGGTTCTTGTATCACTTTGACCATATATGCATAGTGAATGGCTGTAAATCCATCATATTTCAGCCTATCCACAGGATACCTAGCCCTCGTAGACCTACGCAAAGTAGGTTCACTCCCAGGTGCTCTCAAAACATCCCTGGTCTTCCTTACTCCAGGTGTAACAATAGACAGAATACCCAACTCATTATCAATGCTCTGTTCTGAGCCACTGGATTCACCATCCACATAAGAGTGACCTGCATTCACATCAAACATGGGCTGATCAACCTTCTCTTTTCCTTTTCGTGATACCTGCATACCACTATCTGCATTACTTTGAGAAGATTCTCCTGATCTCAATCTGCCTGTCCATGGCGAAGAATGTGAACCACTACTAGAGGACGCTCCAGGTCCACTAATATTTTGTGACTGCTACTGTGAATTCTGTGCAGCATTACCATTTTGTGCATCTACATCATCAATCACATTTACTGGTTTATACCAGCTACTCATCTCATCAAAAACAACATCTCTGCTCACTGTAAACTTACGAGTAGAAGGGTTATAGCATCTATACCCTTTTTGCTGCAGAGAGTAACCAATAAAGATGCACTTCTCAGCTTTTGGATCCAACTTGGATCTCAACTCATCTGGCACGTGTACATAGGCAATGCAACAAAAAATTTTCAAATGAGAAATATCTGGTTTCCTACCAGTATACCTCTCCTCTGGAGTGATTCCATGTATTGCTGCAGTGGGAGTCCTGTTCATTATGTAGACTGTTGTAGCAACTGCTTCAGCCCAATAAAAATCTGGCAAGTCTTTTTCATTGAGCATGGCACGAGATACCTCTCCAATATGCATGTTTTTCCTTTCTGCAATTCCATTTTGTTATGGGATATGACTGCATGAATATTGCTGCTTTATGACATGCTCCTGCAGAAACCTTGCAAACTCATTTGAGAGGTACTCTCCCCCTCCATCTGACCTTAGGCATTTTATTTGCAAGCATGTTTCTTTTTCAACCATAGCTTTAAGAGTTTTAAAATACCCAAAAACTTCACTTTTCTTTTTCATAAAATACACCCAAACTTTTCTGCTATAGTCATCAATAAAACTGACAAAATAATGACAGCCTCCAAGAGATGCAGCTTTAGTAGTCCACACATCAGAGTGGATTAATTCCAACGGCTTCTTACTCTCTTGAACATGTCTAGGAAATGGTTTCCTTGCCTGTTTTCAAAACTGACAGGCTTCACATACCTTATGCATTTCTGCAACCTTGAATTTTGGCAATCCTGCAACAATATTTTGGGCCTGCAATGATTTAAGTCGTTGTACATTAACATGACCAATGCGTTTATGCCAGATATCAATATCTGTAACTACACCAGTCCCATGAGCAAACATTGCTGCACTCAATTCAGACATGTTTGCATCCAATGTAAACATTCTGCCCTTCTTCTTTCCTTTTGCTATCAAGCGACCTTTATTTTTCATATCCTCAACAAAGCATCCATGAGGATTAAATCTGACCTGCAAGCCCTGCTCAACCATTTGACCAACAGAAACCAGATTCTTGGTGATATTCGGAACATGAAATAAATCCGACAGGTATTTCTTTTTCCCATCCTGCATAGACAAGGGAATTTTTCCAATCTGCACAATAGGATGTGCAGTATCATCACCAGTCTCCACAAATCCTGGTTTTTCCATTTTCCTTGCATCCTCTATCCATTCTGCATGACCTGTCATGTGGTTTGATGCACCTGAGTCAACATACCATACATAGTTGCTTTCTTCTGCACTTATCACAGAATTGTTCATGTGCTGCAACATAAACAAATGCTCATTTCTGTCATCACCCTGTCTACTAGAAGATGCATAATTTCCTTGTTGCAGTTTTTCATTCATGATGTCATTCTGCTTTTTATAGCAGTCTTTAGCCATATGACCCATTTTACCACAGTAGTAGCATTCAACATTACTGTTTGCATTTTGGCCTCTTTGCCATCCACCACGACCTCTTTGGCTCCCCCTGTCTCTAGAGTTACCACGTCCTCCTCCATAGGACTGGTTTTCTTGAGTTTGCTGCATATTTTGATTTCTACCACGGCCTCCAAATCGGCCTCCTCTACCTCTGCCTCTAACTCTTCCAGCATTTGAGTAGAAGATAGCTTCTTTTGAAGTTCCTCCTGAAGAAGATGCACCACCATTTCTCTGGTCCTCAGAAATTAGAAGAGCAATCAACTCCTCAAAATCAGGAAATCTTTCACGAACTGAAATGGATGTCGGAAACTGTGCATAATCCTTTCCTAGACCATTCAAGGTCACAGAAACTAAATCATCATCTTCCACTGGCGACCCAATGGAAGCAAGTGCATCTGTAATCTTCTTCACCTTCATGTGGTAGTCATTGATGCTCATACTTTCTCTTTGCACATTATGCAACTCTTGCTTGAGCTGCATTTTCCTGGCTTGCGTATTTGTGCTATACATTTTTGACAAAGTATCCCATGCCTCCTTTGGCGTGCTTGCATCCTGAATATGCACAATCATAGAGTCTGAAATACTGATAGACAGTCAGTACATAACTTTCCTGGCTCTCTCATGCCATGCTTTGAATGCCTGCATTTGCTGTTGATTGGGAACATCAGGAAGAACTGGTTCTTCTTCATTTCCTGCAACAAATTCCCAATATCCTTTTCCCATAAGGAAATTTGTCATTCTAAACTTCCATGCTTGGAAGTTGTTCTTGTCAAGCTTTTCAGTGACAATCTGTGAAAGAGAATCAGACGCCATTACAGAACACTGCAAAAAATTTTGTCACTGCAAAGAACACAGCTTCACCCTCACAAGGGCAAATCTGCAAAACTGGCGAAAGTGGTATTTGACCACACAGTCACTTCCTAGTGACGATTTTGCATAAACAGGAACCAAGGATGATTCTATAACTCCCAATGTCTCTGCACATAAGCATACAATGCAATTTCTGTGGTAACTTTTCACCGACCTGTAGAACAGTGGTCGCACAGCATAAAACTGGGCCTTTTCCTGAGTGCGTGCAAAAAACTTCCGCCTCCAAAACAGGCCCCGAAATGGCCTCAAATCAAAAAAACAAGGTCGCTTCACCGCGAAGGGCGTCTCAACCTGAGACAATGCACTCTTGCAATTTCCGGCTGTGCTACCTGCAGAGATCTGCTCCCAAAAACAGAAAATGAAAGCAACTCTGCTCCTCTTACCAGAACACCATGAGCTTGGCTTGCTTTCTCGAGCTCCTTACCACGAACAAGGCTCTGATACCATGTCAAGATTGTGGGAGAGAAGGAAGGAGTCTCACTTGAAGCTTTCTTGCTTGCACAATGGGGGAATACACACAAGGGTGGAGGCTGAAAACAGTTTTCCTCTTCTTAGTTGTGTAAGCCAAAAGAACTCTAGTACAAAGAAATAGAAGAACCCTATATATGGGTCTCAAACCAAACTCAACTAACTAAGGTGGCATACTAACTGAGCCACGAACTAGAGTAGATAAGGATAGCTATCATGTAGCTATTATTCATGGGTGGTGTACCAACCGCGTCTGCAACTGACAAGTCGGTGACATAAATACACAACGGTCACCCTGGCGTATCACGAGTGGAGCTCGATATCTCAACATCGAGGTGTAGAGACAACCTCAATCCCCAAAAAATATTTCAGCTCTCCAAGATCCTTGACCTTAAATTCAGCCTGTAAACATGTCTTTATTTCTGCAATCCCATTTTTATCATCTCCTGTAATGATTAAGTCATCAACATAGACAACTAGAAAAACATAGCCACTATCTGTCTTCTTCGCAAACAGACTATGATCAGCATCTCCCAATCGGAAACCATGTTGCTGTAAATAACTGCTGATGTGAGCATTCCATGCTCTGGGTGCCTGTTTCAACCCATATAATGCCTTTTTCAGCCGACATACATGTGCTGGAAATTCTGGATGTACATAGCCTTCAGGCTGTTCCATGTAAACCTCTTTCTGTAATTCTCCATTGAGAAATGCATTCTTTACATCCATCTGCCATAGTTTCCAGCCTCTAGCTGCTGCCAAAGCAATTACAGTTCTAACTGTAGCCATCTTTGCTACAGGGCTGAAAGTCTCCTCATAATCAAGACCATACTGCTGCGCATACCCTTTTGCAACCAGCCTGGCCTTATATCTTTCCAATGATCCATCTGATTTACATTTTACCTTATACACCCACTTGCATCCAATAGGTGTTTTGCCCTCAGGCAACTGTACCAAATCCCATGTACCATTTTCAGCCAAAGCTGAATATTCCTCATCCATAGCAACATGCCAATTCTCATCTGAAACTGCCTCATCAAACTTACTTGGTTCTCTAAAACCTGTTACTTTCGTCATATAAGCATAATGACGGGCTGAATATCCAGTGTAAGTATACCTGTCAACAGGTCGTCTGACCCTCTCTGATCTCCTGAGATGTGGCTCACTGTGAGCTTGCCTCTCATGAGGCGGCACATAACGGCTCTGTCTAGCACCTGGCGTCATAACAGACAGAATCCCCAATTCACTATCTAAGCTGTCACTGCTAGATGAATCATAACCTGCAGTGAGTGGACCTGTTACATCTTCAAAAACCTTTTCTTTTCCCTTATCTGTTCTCCCTCACTGACATATCTGTGTCAGTGGATACAGTAGTGCGACTCCGTAATCGACCTGTCCAAGGACTCACTGTAGATGATACATCACCTGTCTGACCAGTCATGGAAGTACTCTCTGTAGGAGTATTTTCAACATGACTCATACTGGGTGAGCCATCAGTAGGCACTGCAACAGGATTCCCATACCAAGATGCTAACTCATCAAATACTACATCTCTGCTTATGAGTGTCTCATGCGTAGAAGGCACATAACACTTATAAGCTTTCCGTTCCTGTGCATATCCAATAAACACACTTTTCACTGCCTTAGGATCCAATTTCTTCCTCTTCTCATCCGATATATGCACATATGCAATGCTGCCAAATACCTTCAAGTGTGAAATATCAGGTTTATGACCATACAGCCGTTCATACGGAGTGACATCATGAATCCCTGCTGTAGGGGTTCGATTCAGCACATATACAGCAATCACCACTGCTTCAGCCCAATAACCATTTGGCAGACATTTTTCATTCAGCATAGCTCTAGCTGACTCCATCAAAACCCTATTTTTCCTCTCTGCAACACCGTTTTGCTGCGGTGTATAACTGCATGTGAGCTGTCTTCTGATCCCATGTTTAGCAAGATACCTGTCAAAGTAGTTTGAGACATATTCACCTCCTCCATCTGATCTCAAACATGATATGTAACAGCCCAATTCATTTTCAGCATGTTTCTTGAAGTCTTTGAATGCATCAAACACATCATCCTTATGTTTCAAGATATAAAGCCAAGTGTACCTGCTGAAATCATCAATAAATGAGACATAATATCGTGCACCGCCAAAGGAAGCATTATGTGAAGGACCCCAGACATCAGAGTGTACCAACTGTAAAGGCCTAGTGCTGGTTTTTACATGTCTCATGAAAGGAAACCGTGCTTGCTTTCCAAACTGACATGCAGGGCATACATGACCAAAATCATTATACTTGAATTTGGGTAATCCAAGTACTACTTCTTGCTGCTGCATAGATTTTAGCTTTTGTACATTGACATGTCCAATCCACTTGTGCCAAATCTCTACATCCTGAATGGCACTCTCATCATGAGCAAACATGGCTGCTTTAAGTTCAGGAATGGTCGCTTCCAAAGTAAACATCCTGCCATCCCTTTTGCCCTTGGCAATTAGCTTGCAGCATTTCCATACTCCTCAATGAAACATCCATCCTTGTTAAACCTCACTTGCAGATTCTGTTCTGCCATTTGACCCACTGACAACAAATTCTTTGTTATGGTCGGTACATGTAAGACATCATGCAGGCCTTTCTTCTTGCCATCAGGCATCATCAATGGAACAATCCCTTTATGCTTTATGTCATGTTGGGTATCATCCCCAATACATACATGACCATGTGTACCTGCAACCATCTCATCAAACCACTCTCCATGCGGGGTCATGTGGTTTGACGCACCAGCGTCAATGTACCACCTGTCATCTCTGTTCTGCCTTGACGCAGTCTTAGACACATGCTGCATGGCAAAGAGTCTATCAACCTGATCATCTTGACCACCACTAGAGGATGCATAATGCCCATGTTGTTTTCCTTTTGTCTTCATGTCATTCTGCTTTTTGTAGCATTCCTTCGCTATGTGCCCATACTTACCACAATAATGACAGTCCTTGTCCTTGTTGGACTGATCAGTAGACTGCCATGAACCAGAACCACCACCTCTACCTCGGGGTGATCTCCCCCTGCCTCTAAACCCACCAGATCCACGCTGGCCTTGTGTATTTGCACCATGCCAATTACTCTACTGCTGCTACTGTCCATAAGTATTACGAGTGTCACCACGACCTCGAAATGAACCACGACCTCTAGATCCTCTGCCACGCTGGCTAGAGTACAACACAGTGTCTCTACTCTGAGATGCACTAGAACCTGTATTCAAACCAAGTTTGACTTCCTCATGAAGCAACAAAGCAACTAGCTCTTCCCAGCTAGGGGACTCTTCTCTGACAAAAATGGAAGTGTCAAAAGCTTTGTACTCTTTGCCTAAGCCATTCAAAGCAACAACAATCATATCATCTTCTGATACACTTGAGCTAATAGTAGCAAGTTGATCAGCTATGGTCTTAATCTCCGTGGTATACGTCTGGATGCTCTTGCCATTCCTAGACATGTTGTTGAACTACTGTTTCAACTGGATCTTTCTTGCATGTGTCATGGTTCCATAATTTTTCATCAGTATGTCCCAAGCATCCTTTGGAGTCTCACATCCAGTGATTTGAATTACCATAGCATCAGATATACATAAGGAAAACCAATGCAGGACCTTGCATGCTCTTTCATTCCATAGCCTATAGGCTCTTTTCTGTTCATTTGTTGGATTGTGTGCAGGCAACTCAGGAGCAACTTCATCTCCTGTACATAAATCCCAATAACCTCTGCCAACCAGAAAGTTTTTCATTCTAAATTTCCATAATGTAAAGTTCTTATTATCTAACTTCTCTCCAACTATTTGAGTGATATTGTCAGTCCCATGTGCATTAGCCATGATGCAATAGACTGTCTATCAAGTGCCTGAGTCCCTGCAGTCCAATAAGTATGACTGACTAAGTTCAGTCCGTAACAGTTTATGACAGTTTTCTGCACTAAATTGCAGAAAAAAAAACCAAGGTATTTCAGCCCACTAACACCCCAAAACAACCCTCAAGCAAGTGGTCTCAACTGTAGATATAACTGTCAATACATAAGCTATGTGCTTGCTTCAGCTTAAGCTTATGTAACCTCACAGGGTACATACATGTAGTCTGAAAACTATAAACTGTGAGTAACCAGCAGCAATTTCAAGTCCAAAACTGAGTGTGTCAACAAATTCAGTTTCAGGTTGCAGTCAACCAGAATTCAGCATACCAAGCTCCAAGCAGCTCCAAAATGTCTTTTGACCATGTCATATATTTACTTTGTAGTGGCAAGTTCAATACATGAGCATCTGAGTAGGCATAGACAACATGTCTTCATTGACCAATGGCATAAACCTCATGAGCTGTTTGTAATTAACCAGGATAGTGTAACTGCATTTATTTCAGCTTCAAAATTCAGTTTTCAATGATGCTCATTGCTTGCTTCAATTCTCCATGCATTCAACATGTATAGGCCAGTTCATATAGATGATGGAACCCCCAAGATGACCTGTATTGCTTCAGTAATGCACAGTACTTGTCATTGACTGTGTATGACAGTTTTCAGCCTGTCATTGATTTTCAGATCTAAGTATTCTGTCATTGACTGTGTATGATAGTTTTCAGCCTATCATTGATTTTCAGATCTGAGTATTCTGTCATTGACTGTGTATGACAGTTTTCAGCCTGTCATTGATTTTCAAATCTGAGTATTCTGAGCAAGAGATCTCAGCTCCAAGACATTTGATCCAATGTATACATGCTTTGACACATTCTTGTGCTCCAAAGATGCCTTCTGAGTGTAGTACAAGGCTCCTGTGTGTCAGTAATGACTGAATGCATGCTGTCCATTCATGTTTACAGTAGTTCAGAAATGATTACAACTCTGTGTCTGTCACTCCAGCTCATAACAGAGCTCCCACACAAGCATTTACTTCTTGCACACTTCAAATACCTTCAATAGTGAGCATACATGCTCTATGAACCTTGTCCAGGTACCCTACTGAAGATTAACAGGTTCCTGTCCACTCAGATCAGCAGACGCAGATTTTCAGACCAGGGGGCGCAGATTTTCAGGCACAGGTTGCTATCCACTCAGATCAGCAGGCGCAGATTTTCAGATGCAGGTTGCTGTCCATTCAGATCAGCAGGCGCAGATTTTCAGATACAGGTTGCTGATTTTCAGGAGGCAGTCCATGCTAATTTTCAGAAGGCAGTCCATGCTGATTCCTTCCTTTGACTATGGCTTCATTTGCAAGTGTCCAGCTTCTTCCTCATTCATTACTTCCATCTCCTTTGCATTGCCAGTTGTCATGCCCATTCTCCCACAGCCTCATGGATGAAGCTCTAATACCATGTTCAAAGAGAAGAGAGAGAGAAAGGGAAAGACTCTATATCCATGAGTCTTCAGGCTCTCAAGCTCATTCCTTCATTTCCACACTCACTACAAGATAAAGTGACCTAGTGTAAATGTAGAATAGACTGACTAACTCTAGTCAGGTCACTGACTGACTACTAACCCGACTTATTTTATGTAGTCACATGTAGATAGTTGTACACACTAGCTATCATAGATGTCGGTCATAGATGAAGACACACTGATGGTGAGCTTGATTTCTAACAATAACCATACTATTTGGGCACCAAAATAGCATTCTCGAAGCATCAAACATGCATTATGAAATTTATTGTTTGTTGTCCATCAGAAAAATACTATTTTGTGTGAAATAAAGAATAGGAAACTACATAGAATCAACTCTAAAAGTATCCAAATTTGTAGCTCTTGTTGCACTCTTTGTTTCCAGCTATAGAACAACTATATCCGATATCGTATGCAAAAGTTACAGGTAAAATACAATAGTGTTATCAAGTTGCCATAGCTATCCACGACTTCTATAGCATGCTATGTATCCACTCAAAATGGATAAAATGGCTACTTCTTAGCTCAACAAGCACTCACTAAGGATCAATTAAGCCTTGGAAAGCTCTTCGATAAGCGTAGAGCAAGCCAAAACAAGCTAGAAGAAGGAAAGAAGCAATGCATATCTCAAGAGAAAAGAAACAATGGCTGCCATGAAACCTTGAGTTGAAGCTTTGAATCCAGGTTGAAGCAAAGGATGAAGAAACTCCTCGAATGGTTGACTCTAATACCAGTTGAAGGGAGTGATCCTAAAGTGGAAGCACTCAAGTGAAAGCAAGATATATGGTGGAAGGAGCAAGAGCAAGAGAGACAAGATGTGGGAACTCCAACAACACAATGTATGACTAGTCTTTATTCAAATGTCACTAAAAGAATAAAGAATGAAGTGAAAGTGATGGGTGCCCACCACCTATAGTGTATAGGTGTACGAGTATTGTCAAAGTAGTTAATACACGGGTGGCAAGGCACAAGCGCCTTTACCCCCAACACTTTTGCATGTATAGATTAATTAGACGGGGTTGCCCACTAGCCCTATTGCTCTTTGCAATTACTGTTGATGCCTAAGGCTGGTTGATTAGATGAAGAAATATGGGAATAAATTCTAAGAGACATATTGCTCCTTAAGAATAGGAATATGGTACTCAATCTCTTTGCAGATGATACAAATGGAACTATTAATAATGACCCGTTCTCCATCAAAAAGCCCTTTGGAGTTGCATCAAAACTTTTTTCCTTGCTTTAGGCTATGTGGTCAGTCCTACTAAAATAGGAATTAAAACCTTGATAAAACATCCCCCAAATGGCTGATAGATGAAGGTGCAAAGAAATTGAAGAAGGCCAAGTGTCCAAGCTCCTCGAAATCCCAATGGGATTCAGAGTCTCTCTTAAGCAAAGATAGGATTGGGTAATAAGCAAAGTCAACAAGAAGCAATAATATCTCAAAGATACTCAATGCTCATTTGCAAGCAAAGTTGTTGTCTTAAAACATATCCAAATTCCTTCCACCATACTTCCTATCCTATTGGATGCCCTCCAAAGCATGACTGAAGAACCTAGAAGCATTAGCTAGAAACTTTCTCTAGTTTGGTAATGGAGAAAGATTCAAGCACCCAAAGGTTGCCTAGGATGACTGCATCAAACCAAAAAAAGATAAAGGTCTAAGACTTCCAAATCTACTAGAATTGGCCAAGAGACTAGGAGCCAAATGGATTATAAGAGCCTTTCACATGAAAATGAAGATTGGGCTATGTTAATCCAATATAGCTATAAATCATTCCCTCTTAAGGGACTTGCAAAGTGGAAATACCATCCATCCTAATTGTGGTCTTCAATCAAGCCCAATTTACTATGAAAGGGAGCTCAAACCTAATCAGAATCATATGAAATGCATGGCTCCAATACAAATCATATATGGCCATTTTTCCCAACAAGAATCACTATACCTTGGAGTGCTTCAGACTTGGTATCGTTCAATGTCTTGCATGGTACAATGAGCATTGATATGCTCTAACCACTAGACTAACATTTGGGATTTCAATACTGTCTCTTAGAATGATCATGATAGCTTGCTAAATCACTATCAACTAACCAATGAGGAGTTGCAACTAGTTCAACTGAGAAAGAGTTGTTCGGCCTTAATATCTATAAGACCATCCAACTTCTGATGGAATTTAATGTTAGTCTATGTATTTGTTGGAACAATGACAAACCCATGTTGCCCATCTAGTAGTTTAAGGAACCGAGTAACACACTTCTCTCTAAATTAAATAAAGGATATAATTTAAATTCTAATGAAGACCAATGGATCTACATATTTCAAATGTTATGGAACCCTTGCATCCAAACTAAAGTCTCATGTTTGCAATGGCTTATCACTCTAAAGGCTATATGGACAAACCAAGGAGCAGTTAAAATTGGACTAGGAAATGGAGTCTGTTGAAGATGTCAAAAAGAACCAAAAACAATCCCTCACTTATTTTTGAGCTGTAGTTTTAATGCTAATGCTTGAATTTTTTGTAGATAATCATTACTCCTTTCCACCCCTAGAAATTGACATGGAAAGAGATTCTCTTGCAAGAAATTTATGGGGTCCCTCCTTTCATTTAAAACTAGTTACGAGGGATTTACTTATGGAAAATATAGATTGGTAGGAACAAAACGTTTTTTGAGCAATCTAATGTTGACGCTTATCCTATTATGAAATTTGATTTTTTGTGGCAGGGAACTGCAAAAGCAAAGGCATGCTAAAAGCATCAAAAAGAGAAGAAGAAAGGTAAAACTATAGATGATGATGAGCTGGGGATTCTCAAGAAAATGTTGGTTCATCACGAAAGAAGTCAGAAGATGGAGAAACGAGAGACTATGTTTCATCAGCTATTTGAAGCTCAATATCAAGAAGTATTGGACACCATGCATCAGCATGCCAAGACCTATATCTAAGCTTCTAAATTTACTATGTATTAGCCAAATAGTCCTGGAAGATGGGCTTGCAATAATAGTCCAACTTTTGATCATTTCCCTAAGGAGGGATTCTTGTAAAAGTCCACTTTTGTACCCTTTTGCTTATTTTAAGATAACTTACTATTCTCTCTCAAAAAAAAGAACGAAACAATGTCAAACTCTTTCACCATAAATTGAAAAATCCCTAGAAAAACATTAGATAGGTAGGATTATGTAGCTTAGCCTTTGTGTGATTGTTTGTTTTGCTACTTTATAGCTAGATTTTTTTGGTTTGTCTAGATCAAGAATTGTTTTTGTCTTTTTTTTTGGATTATTGAGCATGAAAACTTGATAGCCTTGGTTGAGATTGGTGCTTTCCTAAATACATTGGAGCAGGACCTTAATGGTAGCTACCGAACATCTTGAAATAGGTAATTTTTCTTGTCAATATCTTTGCACAACATGGGGATTACATGGCCATTGACTTATCATTTATTATATTTAGTTTGTTGCAACTATCTACAACTAGCATAGTTATAGTGCGAGTCGATTAGTATAGTCAATTATGTATTGTTTGACTTAGTAGGCCACTTTCTTTTATATTGTATCTTATCTATACTTTGTGTACATTGTATTGTGTGTGAAAGAAGAAGAAGAAACCAAAAAGGAAACATCTTAGCCTCCATCTCTCTTCTTTTGTTCTTGAGTGAGATTTCTCTTGTGTGCATGTTATGCATTTGGTGCAACAGCTCAAGCAAGTCCCCTCACCATGTGATTCGTGACACAGTCAGCATGCATCAACTCTAGAGAAGCCTTTGCTATATTATCCTTACTTTCTTGTGGAAATACCTTTTTCTATTGCTTGTTACTTGTCGAATACAATGCACTCGAGGGTCGTCTCTTGATTCTATCAATTACTTCCATGCCAAGGGTTGGATTGATGCACGTTTTGCACCATCGTTGAGCACTAGCATGGCATGATGCATGCTGTAGCTACATGCAGTAAACCCTAGATCCATGTGCACTTGAGAGAGCATATTTCGTTGTGCACACATTGTTTCTTGCACACACAAGAGTTGGGATTTTCATCACCAAATTAGAAACCACAGGATTAGTGCAAAAGGTGGTTGGGTGAGCTTGAGAGTCGTGAAGGGCCTTCAGATGTGAGATGGGTTGTTTTACTTGGTCAACATCATGAGGACCATTATTTTCCTAAGAGACTGTGAGACTTGGGCAGGTGGAGTGGAGTACAACATTTCTTCTTTGCTAAGTGATGAGATATGAGATCAAGGATCATAAAGTAATCAAGGAATTGTGTTTGCATCCTGCATAATTCACGAGCACTTGTAGTTAGGCTAGGCACTACATTTTGAATGCATCCATCTTTTCATGTATTGCATGGTTTGTGTGATTGCACGGCATTGGTTCCAACTTTGCGCCTTTACAAATATCATGATTGAGTGAGCATGAGGTTCATCTTCAAAGCATGTTTTGTTTTTTTTAATAGGTCACTTTGCAGTATATTAAAAGTAGGTATGTATGGAAAGACAACACTCTTTGAAGACTGATTGAAGACTGATCAAGGGGAGACATTTTTATTGTTAAGATTGAGCTTGAAATAAGAATATAGTGTAGCACATCAAATGACACTAAAGTGATCTTCTTCAAGGATATTTTTCTATGGGTAAACTAAAAGCAAGTAGGGATAAACTTCTACTAGAGAAGGAGAGTCTCAAAGTAGAGCTTGTTAGGTTGAAAGACTTTGAGAAGGGCTCAAGAAGGGAGAGCAGCCCTCCACATAGAGTGGATGAGATTATCAAATCAACCTTCCATGGACCTTTGCATCTTATTCCATGGTTAATGAGGGCACATTGAACACTACAACCTTTGGGACTGAATACGAAATTGTTGTTGCAGTAGCTCCTATGACAGTTGTAACACATTGACAAATCATAAAGATTATAATGATGAGGCGGTACGAAAAGTAGTCTCAAAATCACAGATGAGTACAATGATGATGGAGTGTAGTGTTTTCTTAAGGTAGCGACCCGGTGTTTTTGGAAAAGCAATCGTTTGCCAAAACAAGTTTATTAAGGTTTAGAACATTTTTGAAAAGCTTTGTAAAAGCTTTAAAGCAAAAATGAAATAAAAAGCTTAAGCTTTTTTGAATACATGTACATAATGAAAAATCTATATAAGGATAGAGAACAAAGAGCAAAGGGCCCTTCTCTTGGTTTTGTAGAAGACTTGATTGAGAGAAGAGGAGGGTCATATCCAAGTTTTCGGAGTTTAGTTTGTGTTTCTCAAACTTCCAGAAGCCTGATGCTTAAGGCTCACTGTATCACTACAACTAAAAAGAGGTATGAAGATTGTGAGAAGTTTTTTTTTTAAAGCTCATGTTCTTTACTTTGTTTTTGTTTGAGATTTTAGATGCTCTACATTGTGTATATTTTCAGTGTGTTAGAAGCCACATGGGCATTGTAGTTATTTATTTTGGATTAGGTTGGTTGGAGATTGGTTCATCAAATATCGTGGTTTCTAGTCGAGTTGAGCAAAGTCAATCGCTTTACAGCACTCCTTGTCATCTCGTTTTTGGGTTGTGTGAGAGGATTCTCTTCGAACACTACTTGTGAAACAACGGTTGCCCTATCCAACCTTAAATGTACCCCTACCTTTGCCCATCATTACCACATGTTGTCGTTAAACTCCTCGTTCCCCTAAGTTATACTTTCCTCTGCTTTAATTATTCTCGTTGTGTCCATCTTACTCACTTTTTTTGCTCTTACACTATTGTTCTGCATGTAGCTTATGCACACAGAACGGTAGACTACTTTGCAAGCGCAAAGCTACCGTAAAGCAGCAAGTGAAGTTGCTGTACGATTCGCTCAACAATCCATTTTTTCTCTTTCTCTCTTCTCTTTTCCCTCTCTATTTCTAATTTGTTTCTTTTCTCTCTCCTTCCCTCTCTATCTCTCACCCCCCAATTTCCTATGTCTAATTTTTTTATCTTTCTCTCTCTCTCTCTCTCTTTTTCACTTCGCCTTTTATTTTAGTTTTTTTTCTCTCATCTCCTTGCTCTCTCTCTCTCTCGTCTCACCTCTCTCTCTTGATTTCTCTCTCTCTCTCTCTCTCTCTCTCTTCCTCTTTCTCTCTATCTTTTCATTTTTCTCTCTCTTCTCACCCATCTCTCTCTCTTGCAATTTTTTCTCACTGGCCCCTCTCTCCCTTAATAATTTAAAAAATACTTTTCTCTTTTCTATTTTTTCCTCTCTCTCTCTCTCTCTTTAGTTTTTTTCCTCTCGTTCCCCTTTCTCTCTTTATGTTTTTTCTTTTTTTTCAAAATTTTCCTCTTCTCTCTATTTTTCTCTTTCCTCTCTCTCTCTTCCCCCTCTATCCCTCTATTTTCTCTTTATAATTATCTCTCTCTCTCTCTCTCTCTCTCTCTCTCTCATCAAAAACTATGTCAAAAAATGTTTAAATTTAAAAAATACTTTTCTCTTTTCTATTTTTCTCCCTCTCTCTTTTCCTCTTTCTTCTTCTTCTTCTTCTTCTTCTTCTCTCTCTCTCTCTCTCTCTCTCTCCTTTCTTCTATCCCCCTCCCTCCTCACTTTTGTCATTGCGTTTTTCTCTCCTCTCTTTTCTCTCTCTCCCTCTCCTTTGTTTTCCTTTTCCTCTCTCTCTCTCTTTTATTTTTTTACTGTCAAAAAAATAAAAAATACTTAATTAAAAGGGAGAAGAAAAGAGAGAAATAAACTTTTGATTTAATTAAAAAGGGAGAGAGAGAATATAAGATGAGAGGGAGGATTTAATTAAAAGGGAAAATTTTATAGAAAATCTTTTAAAAATGTTTAATTAAAAGAGAGAAAAAGAGATGAGAGAGAGAGAGAGAGAGAGAGAGAGAGTTTTGATTTAAAAAGGGTGAGAAAGAGATGTTTGTAAAAGGTTTGATTTAATTGAGAGAGAGAGAGAGAGAGAGAGAGAGAGAGAGAGAGAGGAGGTTTAATTAAAAAGGGGAGAGGGAAGAAAGAGAAAGGGTTTAAGGAGAGAGAGAGAGAAGGGGGTATGTTTGGGAAGCTTTCTGGTATGTGAACCTACAACCAAAATAATATATTAATATGGCTAGTAGCCCCCAACCTCCAACTGAAATAATGCATTAGTATACATATAACTGCACCACTTAATTAATTGTCTTGGCTCACCATCTAATAGCACTCGCAAGTGCTAGTGGGCGCACCTACTCCTCCTGAGTCCTATCGCTTGTGAGCACAAGCTATGCTTGAGTACTCACCAGCTCAAAGTCCACCTGCATATAATTCTTACTCCACGTCATGGCTTCTTCCCACTAATCCATGGCTGTCCACCAACAAGACATCGACTGACACACTCGAGGTGGTGGGTAGTGAACTGAGAGATTGCGAGTGTGGTGACGAGGCCAAATCGGCATGAAGCAGTAGGCCGTGACGTGGTCTTGGGCATGTGCCACGCGGGAACTTGAGTAAATCACGCGGCGGCGAGGTACGTGGGTGGCAATGTGGATCGAGTCGACGCTTCTGTGCTAGCAAGCTCGACGAGTCGCGACGTAGCTGGCACGTTGCCTTTGGAGGTAGTCGATGAGTGGCGAGTGGATTGGCAGGCCGCAAGCCACTGCGCCACCGGCAGCCAGCCACAGAGAGAGAGAGAGAGAGAGTTTGGGTGTCCGGTAAATAAATGACGCACCACCTAACAACGTAACTGTACCTGAAAGCCTTGCCACTACCACTAATTAAATTGATATTATTATAATGAATATAGCTACAAAATAATGAGAAACAAGTAACCATTGGAATTAGAATTAGAATGCAATTGATGTCGAATACTAATAGCATTGACTCATTGTAACGAATCATTACAATTACAATGATTGATTATGATACTCAAAGGAAGCCACACTATTATATATGAGTCATATCAAGAGTTTGTTGAGACATTGTTGACTATTGTCCCATGTTAGAGAGAAGTTATCATGTTTGCATTGCCAATGCAAGGGATCATTTATGATGTGGTAAATAGTCATGGCATTGCATTGGAATGAAGTAAAGTTTACATCCTACAGTACATTTGTGACACATCTCTCCTTCATTATTCACAAAATGTGCAATTTAGGATAAAAATGGGAATATTGTGAAAGCAAAATTGACATGCCAAAAATGAGTTTCATAAGTATTGTTGAGGTTATCATTAGCTCGATCCTCAAATTTTTTGTAAGCATTGTAACATCAACTTTCTATAAGGTTGAAGTCTTGAACTTGCTCCCAAGTGATATAAGAGTGCAAAATGCACTTCATTCTTGAGTCTTCAAGAGTACTCCATTAAGTGTAGTTTGCATTGAAAGGTCGAGGGAAAGGGTTTTGAGTGGTCATGGCTTATAACACTAGAATGGGAATTTTAGCATTGATGGTGGTAATATTAGATATTTCGACAGTAAAACTATTGGATCTTACATCTCTCTATTACTTTGGAACTCATACATTGCATATGGCACCCTGATCATTGAACCCTCTTACACATGATAAAAGGACATCCCTTTACTAACAATACTTTATAATACTCTAGTTTCTACTTGCATGCATGATAGGAGACCAAATGCTTTTAACATTGTTTGGTTGAAGTCAAGCTTCATGAAGAAAATGTTTGAGAATCGAAACAAAAACTTCCATCCTCGATGACTTGCACCCCTTTTCCCTATCCACTTGTCATATGAAGTTAGTCCTAGACATTACCATTCCAAGACCTTCCTTCATAACGTCATGGGTTTCTTTGTGGTTTTGACTGGCGATTCCCTTGATACTAAAGGTTCACACCACATACATGTGGCAACAATCAGCGAGGTCCCAACTATGAGTAAGCAAATTGTTCTAAGGTCTTAGATAAAAGGATATGCTCTTGACCATTAGCCATATGAATGGTCCAAAGAGAGTTGAAAATCGTGCTTGTCTTCTTCTAAAGCATAAAGATTCAACCATGCGATACTCTCAACAAGTTCATGTTGTAAGACATCTATTTGAATCATAGTGTCTAGTGTATATCTAATGTTGCACAAAAGTGTTTTGAGGTCTCTGCTAATTAAGAAAGTCTAGTAGACTCTAACATGTCTCCCTCTCACACTTGAACAAAATTGATATTCAAGTGACTTGACATCCTCAAATTGAGGGGAGATCTATAAGTAAACCACCAATACTTTTGAGCCCACGTGCAATGAGTGAAGGATTCATGTTAAGACCTTAGTCTACACCGAACTTTGTAGCCCATTACAATTTAATCAAAATAATATCTTTTGAAAGTAACCCAGGTTATATTACCTAATATTGCACACAATTTTTATTGCACCCTTTTATACAAAAGCTTGCATTTATTGCTTTGAAATCGTGTTCATGAGAGAGACTAAACAAGACCAACATCATAGAGAACTTGCATTTAATAATTTGAAAATATATCCTTTAGCTTGCAAAAGGGGCATTACACATCAAAAGCAAGATCAACACTATTATAAGTGTGCATTTAATGCTTTGAAAACATTCATACAAGAGGAGTGTTGTGCACCCATATATAAAGAAAAGAAGAGTAGTTCTTGATACTTCACCCAAGTTATTACATAAAGAAATGTATTTACAGAGGAGTGTCGTGCACCCATATATAAAGAAAAGAAGAGTAGTTATTTATACTTCATCCAAGTTATTACATAAAGAAATGTGTTATTACACTTCTTCTTCATTTATTGAAATGCCCTCATCTACACAAGCATTAAGAAAAAAGAGGATTAAATTGTGGACTCCTTATTGATTCTTGACTTATTATCATAATTTAGCTTTTGATTGGTCTAGATGCTTTAGTTTACATGAGAGACATCTTGGAGTTAGTTCAAGTTCTATACGATTCTTAGAAAATATCAAAGCTAGAGCATTTTCCAAGGATGCCTTAAGTGTTGCAATCAATGTATGTGGTAGTTTTGTTCCACAAGATCTTGTAGATGTCCCCACCTCAGCTTCAATGCCAACAATTGTGGCAATGTAAATGAGGAGAAGCATAAAGGCAAAGCTAGATGTCATCGAAAAATAATTGACCAATGTTCATGAGGTCCAAGACAAGTCCCTTCGTTGGAGTATTGCGGTATAAGAGAGGTGTATTTGATTACACACATCCTTCTAGATGGTACAAAAGTATTGAAGGCTTCGAAGTGCACGAGAGATGTTATAGTGGTTGCCTAATTGGGTCCTCCCAATCTGTGTGTGGCTACCTACTATGTGTGCTTAATTAAGTTGCTCCTATTCTTCAATTGATTATCTTTGGATTTTGGGTTGCACAATTTTATTTCAATCTCTTGCGTACAACGCAAAGTAGAGAAACACTAATGAATATAAAGAATGTGCAACTTCAAGAAAACAAACGTGCCATTTTCTTGAGATATTTTTGTTATTTTGGTTATATTGTCCATGCTAATCAATCAAAACTTTAGAGACTTTGGGCTATAAACTTTTAGTTTTTGTGCTAGTAAGTTATGAGAATAACTAGATGTACTAAACCCCTTCACATGCATTTACACTTATACTTTGATGATTTACAAATGTCTACATCATCCCTTAAATGCATACACACAAAACAATGTCTTTCAAAAAGCAACCCAAGATGTATATTAACTAGTAAACAAGGTCAACATCATAGAGAGCCTACATTTAATACTGTGAAAATATATCCTTTAGCTTTCCAAAGGAGTATTATACACCAAAAACAAGATCAACACTATTGAGAGCATACATTTAATACTTTGAAAATATTCATATAGAACAAGTCTTTTTTTTTTAATGAAGACATGAAATGTATTAAAAAAGTAAGTAAGGTAAGTATGTACAATTGGGGATCCTGCCTATCAACCAACCGCATGACTTACAAGGCTACCCCTTTGTCCAAAAATTATACAAAAGGATTTTGTGGAGCTATTCTAATTGGATGAAACAAGGTGATTTCGTTTGTCTATTTGGCTGAGGCACAGCTTGCGATCCATTATCGGTGTCCAGTATGGAAGGGGCATGGGGCAAAGATACTACGGGGAACTACACATGTTGGTTTAGAAGTGGCAAAGAGAGAGGGCTATCATGGGAGCTATTGGGTATGGTGGCATGAGGGTTACTAGTCATTTGACCCGTTGTGTTATCCATTGTAGAGGGGTTCCTAGTGGCCTGAGAAATTGTTGATGATGAGCCCCAATCAGGCAAGGTAGAGAAGACATCGACTGGAATCTTGATGCTATAGTCCCTAGCCGTTGCAGTATTTATAATGCTCTGGAACAATTCAAAATTCTCCTTCTTGATTTTAGCTTCTCCTTCCTTTTTCGAGCATCTAGTACCCAAACGTTAGATGGAGGCCTGCATGTCATGCGTCGCTAATTTTTGAGCATTTCTTTGAACTTGCCAACAAAGATCCACTTTAAGTTAAGGGAGCCAATCAACATCTTTACAATTAAATACTTTTTCATTGTGAATAAGCCATATGGACCATAGAACCATCCCACGTATCAAAGTCCACAAGGAGGGGGAGAGGCCGTTTGCTTCACCCAGGAGGATTTCTTTCCATGTCAATTTATATGGATGGTCGGAGGAGATGAACTCGTGTAACCAGTTGACATAACACCTGTTACCTCGGCATAAAATAAAAAGGTGCACGATGGTTTCTTTATCCTTCTTGCACCATGGAAAAAGGCCATTGCCTATCCCAATACATTCTACTCTGATGACTTGGGTCCCAGACCACCTTATGGAGTATGAGCCATAGCAGATGAGAGATCTTCGGGGGGAGATACAAGGTCCATATTTGTTGAAAATGATATTCCCATTGACAATTGTTCCAGTTAAGAAGCCATCTTTGATTGAGGGCAATGATCAGTTTTCTATTGTCCTTGGGTAAGTTGGGCAGAGGGAGCATAGAGGATTTGGTGTTCCACACCTGAAATCCTTCATCTTAACCTGCACATTACACTGAATAAGCATTGGGTTAAAATCTTGCCAAATTATTTTCCAGTCTTGAATGAACCTTAAGTCTTCGTTGTTTAGCATGTACTACCTTTTGAGACCTTTCAGATCCCTCGAGGTCCTATTGTCCTTGTCCCAAATGTCCTAGATTTTGATTCCTTTCCTGTTAAGTTTGGAGGCTATCGCATATTGATGAGGTTCAATTGCGGGAAGAGTGAGGCTTAGCCAGATGGAGTCTCTTCCACTCCATATCCTTGACTTCTAGGCCTCAAGGATGGTTACCAATCTTTTATATTGCTGCCATTCTTCCCAAATACATTTGACTAGTGGGGATGCAGTGCGAGATTTATAATTGTCTGGGGAGAATACTATGGTGTGGATTGGTAGGTCTTTAAATCGAGAGTGTTGATCGACATTGAAACCTTGAACCTGACTTAGCAAAAGGATTGCCCAGCCCTCCTCCTAGTTAAGCATGCATCTAATGACCTATTTTGCGGCTAATTTCTTAGACAGAGAGAAGAGGTCTGTAAGCCCCAATCCCCCTTTGTTTTTGGAGAGGGTGCACATGTTCCAAGCAACTTTGGAACATTTATATTTATAAGGGTCTCCCCCCCAAAGAAAGTTCCTAAATAAGAATTCAAGTTGTTTGAGAGACCCTTTGGGCGGCTGCCAGCATGCCAGGAAGTAGACACAGGTAGGAATCATGATGTGTTTGAGAATAACGTTGCATGAAGCAATTCCTTGTGGGAAATCTTTCCATCTTTCTAGCTTAGAATGGATTTTTTTCATTACCCATTTCCATCTTTGTTTTAGTGTCGCTCCAAAGCCCATAGGGATACCTAATAATTGAAAAACCTCTCCTTCCAGGATTATTTGGCATCCAGTGTCCAAGATCCATTGAGGAGGGGTCTGGATAAGAGTTCTCACTCAATTTTGGAGCCCGAGGCTAAATAGAATATGTCCAGGCAGTTCCAAAAGTTGAGGATGGACTCTACATCATTATTGAGTGTGACATTAGTGTCATCTGCAAATAGGTTAAGTATCATTTCTTTTTTATTGGGTAGTTTGATGCCCCTGATTTTACCCTAAAGTCTAAAGTGATCTAAGAGTTAGCCTAATCCGTCTGCAGCTATGGCAAAGAGGAGAGGTGCTAGAGGGCATCCTTGCCAGATAGACCTATGCAAATGGAATGACTCTGTTAGTACGCCATCAGCTGAGATGGCTGTGGTAGCATTCCCAAGTAGAATAGAGACAAAATTGATATACTTCCTGCCTAAGCCCATGTCTACTAAGGATTGTAGTGTATAATCCCAATCTAGCCTATCATAGGCCTTATCAAAATCTATCTTGAGAAACACGAAGTGCTGATGTTGTTTCTCTACATATTCCAATCCCTCCCACAAATTGATGATAGCATCTAGTATGTAGCATCCCTTAATAAAGCCTTTATACTCCTTCCATATCAAGCTTGTAGGTGGTGTACTAGTCTCCTTGTCAAGGCCTTGGAAAAGACCTTGTACATAGAGTTGAGATAAGTTATGGGTTGCCAGTTGCTCAGCTGCTCCTTAGCTCCCTTCTTATGAATTAGTTACACCATCCATTGGTTAGTTGTGATAGTAGGGAGAGACCATAATGGACTACTTCAACTCATACGTCCATAAGGGGCATGACCAAAAGGTTTTTAAATTCTTGAAAGAATTCGTTGGAAAGTCCATCAAGGCTCAGGGATTTCCCCTTACCTAAAGAATCAATCGAGTCTACTATCTCAACCGCTGAAAGGTCCATGTCCAAAATTGGAGTTAATTCGGATGGGATAACTCTTTTTCGGTATCGAGAAATCATCACTTTGGCAGCTATCTGCTCTAATGTAGGTTTGTTTGTTTTCCCAAAAAGGTCAAAAAATGGTTAAAGGTGACCGTTAGGTTTTCTGCTTGGTCTGAGGCAAAGGTGCCATTAGGTTTTTCAAGTAAGGGAAGTCTCTCTTTGGCATGTTTGGCCTTTTGGATATTGAAATTTACTTTAGCCAGTCTATTCGTGTGGTTTGACCACCAATCTCTAAAAAAATGTGTAAACTTTTAGCTTCTAAGGCCTCTTCCTGAGGCCTTCTAGAGAGAAGTAGATCTTGAAGGTGGGGTTCCCCTTTAGTTATTCTATCTTCTATGAAAGAGATTTCCTAATATAATTTTTCCCATCGCTCTTGCCTTACCCTTGTTTTTGTTTGTTTTGCCCTACTAAAAAGTTTTTGGCTTTCTTTGATGGCAGTTGCCCAGGCTTGGGCTGGGCTTCCTATCATTGGGAAATGATTGGATCATATAGTTTTGATTCCTTTATGAACATGATGGTATTTAAATATGTCTGGGGTCCACGTGGAACCAACCCGCTCTACATGACATAGGTGACGCTAATGAGAAGGAAGAGATTATTGGTTTATGATCCAACATTGCTATGGTGTGTGATGTAGTTTGGGCATAGTCAGCAAAGGATGTGAGGACAGTTGTAGATACATAATACCTATCTAGACGAGCTTTCCTCATATATGGTGGGATTTGGTTGTTAGACCAAGTAAAGCCCCCTATTTGGCCAATATCTATCAAACCGTGAAACCCCACTAGTCCATTCCATTCTAGCAATTCAACACCCCCTATGATGTTGCTTTTACTTTCAAAGAAATCTTGAATATGTTCCAACATGTTGAAATCCCCTACAAGTATCATGAGGAAGGGGATGTATTTTAGAGATTTCCAGGTGGTAATCCTATCTCTGGGAGGAGAGGAGGGGGCGTAGATTGACGTGATCACCCAATCTTCTTGTCCTTTGAAGACTATTGAAACCCAAGCATGGGCGGTGTTCTTGAGTACCTCTTTAATGAGATGGGATAATTTTTCTAAAATCCCTATGGTTGTGCTACCACCTCCACCAGAATGGTTTGTAAAAATCCGTTGAAATCAACGTGAAAGAATCTCTAGATTTTTAGCAAGATGGGGACTGCCAGCCACCTTCACTTCCTATAGGCAGACTACATCTAGTTTGATATTATCCTGAAAGAGTCAGGTCTTGATGATTTGGGCCCGATTGGGGTCTGTAATCCCTTTACAGTTGAAGTTAATTATCTTGAGCTTGTTTATCATTAATTCTTGTTATTTTTTAGAGTTGGAGCCTTTAGCCTTGGGACCCTTACCTGTTGGCAGGGGATTGGCAGGGTATATAATCTTCTTGGGGGGTGGGGGACAGGTTTTAGAACAGTGATGACCCACATCTGCACGTTGAGGGAAGGTGGGGAGGAACTCCTCCTCTGCCAATGATTTCTCATTATCTAAAACCCCCTAAGTCAATGTCTCCTCCATTTTAGTAGCATCTAAGTCATTAATTTATTTCTCAAATTCATCCACCTGTATCAGTGTTTCCTGACAAAAATTACGTTCTCTCAACAAAGTCATCCTCGTGGTCAAATTCTACCTCGGTGGTTTTCCCTGGCCCATTAGTGTCATGGACAATATCACCACAATTTTCAAGCAAGACTATGTATCTATTCAAAGAGTTAAACTTAGTAGTATTATTATTTTTCCCTATTTGAGACTTTTGATTCTTATTCTTATTAATATGTTTTCTATTGTGCACTCTATGGAATCCTTCCTCATCTCCATGTGTTGGGGGGGGGGGGGGGGGGGGGCTCCTTCACCTCCTCCTTCTTCTATTCTTTGCCCCATTCAGGGCAATCCCTAATAAAGTGTCCATGTTTTATGCATTTGAAGCAAGAATTAGGGGGTTTTTTATATATGACCGATTGCGTATGAATGGGCTGACCCTTCGAATTCCTCATTATTATCTTGTCCTTAAGCTTCATACTAATATCCACTTCCACTAAAATCTAGGGATGCCACCTCGGATTGATATCAGAGGAGGTTCTCTACCCTAATACTTTACCTAATGGGTCAGGTAAATTTGGGATCTTAATCCATACAGGCACTTTTGTTGGTTTGGGGCCATTAGGGTCGAAATCTATAGACCGTTTGATAAAGTTAGTGGAGCATTACGCAGCATCCATTGACCATGAGATAGCACAGAGACCGCCATGTCTCTGGTCTCGAATAAAAAATGAAATAGTTATTGGGTAGATATCTGGTAGATACAACCTTGTATCCTAGGTTGCCCCAGTGCTCTCTAATCCACAATCTCAAGACCTCGATTGGAGGTCTCGGACCATGGCAGAGGCCAATAAGAGCATGGTAGTAATACGAGAAAAACACACGATCTATTACTTCATCTTTTAGGGTAATTGATCACATACCTTCCTCTTCTTGATTTGGGGAGAAGTTCTTACGTATGGTCTATGACCTGGGCATTTCCTCTTCGTACCTTGTTTTGGAGTGTACCACGTCAGGGTGGGAATGTACCATTCCAGTGGCGGAGCCTATGCCATGTGTTCCCATCTATGGAGATATAGCTTCCTTACAAGCCAAAGAAATGGGGTATTCCAAGGTTGGCCAATGTCGAAGTACCTGCAAGATGTGAGCCAAAGGTGAGACCCTGGGGGGAAGCCCAAAACTAACAGGTTGAGAGATGTTAAATAGCGGGTTAACATGTGTATATGGTGAAGAGAAGTGGGGTGAGGCATGCAATATTTGCTGCAAAGGGGACGGCCCCTGTGATGATATTTGTACTGGCTCGAGTGTGGGATTGATTCCAGTCAACAGAGCAGATCTTCGTTCATGAAGAGTTGAGGGGAAAGGCAATTATTGACGTCCCCAAAGGAGCAATAAGAGAAGGGGGAATCCTTTCATGAGGAGGCAACACCTCGGCCACACCCCTAGAGGTGTTGGCCGAGGTGTCCAATGGCTACAGGAAGGGCTGCATGCCCTCCACCTGGTGGCAAGAATGGTTAGTTCCCTCCCAAAGGTGGCGGGAAAACAATCACATACATGGTCTCCTTTCCAATGCGTAGTGAGTCTTAAACAAGCCTTCAATACGCAAAGTGTTATAGAACGATTCTTGTTTATCCATACTATAAAGAAAAAGGAGAGCAATGCACAATTTATCCAATTAATTACATAAAGAGATGTGTTTGTCATCACACCTCTTTATTATTGAGATATTGAGCTTTACATGAGCTAGCATCCACTACATGCCTTAGTGATGTGGCAGGATATTATTCACTAGCATATTAGATTATCAATATGAGGATACTCTAGTGATTCTACAACTAGACTACATGCATGTAGGCAAGCCTTGGTTATGGCACATTCATTGTGCCACATCTTCTTTCCTTAATAGGTTCACACTTAGTGACCACATGTGCATACATTGTGGTACTTTCATATAAGTATTTTATCATGTTATTGACTTAGTTCTTTTATGTGAAAGAAGAAATAGGAGATTTCAGCCCTAGCTCTCTATGTGCTCAAGTTTCCATTACTTTTGTATATGTGCTCTTGATCTCTTCACCTCTCTTCCCTCATGTTTGTTTTCATGATATTAGAGACATCCCACAGCTATGCAGAGCTCGATTAAAGGCTAAGGTGAAGGCATTAGAGCATGAAAGCAAGCAAGCAAGTAATGGGTAAAAAGCCATTCTACCCTACTTTATTTGCCTTAGGTTATAGTTGTAGGAGGCTCCTGAGGGGCTAGCAGGGTTGCAATCTCTAATTGCAATGAAACTTGGTAAGCAAGAAGAATAATGAATTACTACACACATGTCCTTTAGGGCTAATCTCCTATGCTTTTTGACAAAGCTGAGGTCATTTTCCGAATATGCAAGTTGTCCCAATAATAGTTTTTGGATATATTGCACTTTTGGCTGTGTCTGTTGTTTACAAAAGCACAAGTTATAGATTTTGATTCACTACAAGATATAGGCCTTATACCGATGTTTAAAGCGACGAAAATGCAAACAACAAAATTTGCCCCTGTCATCGCAAAAAGCGTCGTTATTGGTGACGCCATAGAACAGTCAGTATTGGCATCGTTATCAGCGTCGCTATTAGCGTCATTATGCACGTCGCAAACCGTCGCTATCAGCGTCGATATTGGCATTGCTATCAACATCGCATTTGTTGATAGCGATGCCAATATCGACGCTGATAGCGATGCCAATACCGATGCTGATAGCGACGGTTTGCGACGTGCATAACGACGCTAATAGCAACGTGAGTAGTAAAATTTGTGACGCTAATAGCGACGGTAATAGGGATTTAAAAAAATTTGTCATACTGAAATCATAAAACTGATACATGCAATAAATACATGATCGCATAAAAAGCGATTGGTAAAATCATGATAGGATATCACTAATACATAGAAAATGTCTACATAGATCAGGCGACTCAAAAATAAAGGTGTGTGAGCTCCAGGGATCCAAGGGCGAGCTACATATCCTCGTCCCCCGAAAGCTCATCACGCCGCAAAGGAGCATCGAATGGACTCTGTAGAAAAAGAAACAACATATCAGTCCACCGTACAATAATGCATTCAAATATCTCATGGTAACTACGGACAAGAAATATGAGTGACTTACAAGGCCACCGCGTCTATACAATAGGTCGACCAATGCCCTGAGACCGTGCCTCTCTGCATATCGAGTCTCAAGACCAGTCGGATCGCAATTTGTAATGGAGTGCTGCAAAGAAAACAAAATGCTAATTGTTAAAAACATGATTGTCAGTACAAAGAATATTTCAAAAAAATAAACAAGCAAAACAAAAGAAAAACTTACAAAGTCCTCCAAATATGTCTTGTGGCCACCACTCCTAAGATGATGGACAACTCCGGCCTCAAGTCGTGCCCTCACCGTCTCGTGCTGCTGACTCCAACGTCCTGGAGAATCTGTAGCCTCCTCCCTCAGTTGGCGCCAGTCGTCTGCATCTAACCACTCGGGCTTTGCAGCCCCACTCTTGATTGCCTTGCGTGCGTCGGATAGTCTATGTGACATGTATGCATGCATGCAATCCATCATCCAGCCCGTAGAGAATCTATCTACTGTGGTTGGCATTGGAAACTCCTCGTGCAAGGATGCTACTATGTAGTCCTTGCTCCCCTCCGGTATGTTCTTCCAATGATCCAAGACGTTGTGCCGAAAAACTTGTTGGCATAACTCTCTCATGCGAGCCATCACCGTTCTCCCCTCATCATTCATGATGATGGCTCCTGACCTACTATCGACTAGATATCCATAACCCGCAGGAGTTTGCCTAAGATGAATCATCTCTCATCTGTGTCCATGCTCCTGGGCATATCCAGGAGACCCCTGTGCATTCGGTGTACCGACTGGGGTAATATCGACCGGAGTGGCACCCACAGGGGTGCCACCTGTGCTGACGGCCGTGCAAAATCCAAAGTAACTGGAGTAGACGTCCCCACAGGTGTGACAAATTTCGGAGTTGACGCAGCTTCAGCTAAACGACGAGACGGAGATACCGCGTTCGTGTCTCCACAACATCCACCTGAGCCACGAGAGCGAGGAGTCGCACCTGTATCCCGTGTCGACCATGGGCTTACTGCCTCTGTATCTCTGCAGTATCCCCCTGATCCTGATGCACTCCCTCCCTCTAGCCCAAGTCGTGAGCGTCAAGATTGTCTACTCGAAGCCGAAGCATCTGATTGCGCTGAAGCAGATCTAGTAGAGCGACCTGATGAAGACCGAGACAGCTCCTGGTCTGCCATCTCTCTGAATCTGGCGATCTGGTCTGGAGACATGCGTGCGAAGATGTCCTGTACCTCCTCATCGCTCATCCCTCGACTCATCCTGAAAATGTCACCTGCACAGATAAAAATGATGTTAGAATAATCAATTTGAATCATACAAAGCACAGTAATATAAATCATCTAAAGAAAATCTCACTTAAAATGCATATCTTATGTACCCTTATAAGCAAATGGTCGACGAATTGAGTAAGTGGATGCTCCAAGTATGAAGTATCCTATGTTCCCATGTTAATCTCCTGACACAACTCCGCATACACTGGAAGGTCGATAGACATGTTACCACAAAAGAATGAGTCTGCCTCGTTCTCAAAGAAACCTTCGACTCTTGTATTTCCATCATTGTTAGCCAATGCTGGCTCCAAGATTTCGACGGCCTCCACCCCTTGCAATATCGACCCCTCTATTTGCATATCATCTTCATCTATGCTCAGAACATCGCTTTGATCATATACTCTCGCGCTTCGGGGAGTTGAAGGTATAACATACCACCATCGAGGTTTTCGGGGGTTTGGATAGAAGATTATATGTTCACAAATACGTACAAAAGAGTTCAAACCATTGTGACATAAACCATGTCGTAATACAATTAGCAAGCAAATGAGCCCATGCACCTGTTCACAATGGGCCAACAACACAAAGTTGCCGCGCAAATCCATCCATTTTTCTTCAGAATCTATTTCGAGAAATCCAGATGGACCTCGTCGAACTGTTGCTCCAGCTCCTCCAAGTGCCACTTTGAACCACTGCACATCGAATAGTATCATGGAGAAGCTACGGTAATCCACCGTAACAATACTATGCAAGTTTCCAAAATACTCCATCTCATCCACAACCGTGTTTGGATCCGTTGGCTCGTTCGCCGGCTCTCTTGCTCGAACCTTGCTATGATACCACAGTCCATTGTGGAGTGCATTTTGTCAATACGCTCCACGCGAAAATGCTGACCGCGCGACCATGTTGCACTATATATTTTGTACTGTACATTGAAACACTCAAATTAGATGTCACATATAAAATTTAGATACGATAGATTCTAAACCCCTCATTACCTTTGGACTACATCCCCTCGAGAATTCCCACTCCTCCATTGAGACCTCTGTCCCTTCGCGAGACATTGTGGTCAAAGCTCCATGCAACTATCACGTTGACATAAACCGCGGTATCTCCTCCATGCCTTCGGGATATCGAATCGGTCGATGACGCGTACTATGTCGGAATTCGGCTTGCGCTTCCTCTCGATCTTGCCTAGCGATCTAGTACTTGGTGAGCCATGTCTCCATAGAGGTATGGTGCAACATACAAAAGCGATTCACCTTCTCTTCCATTGAGACATCCATTCTTTTTTCTACCCCATTTCCAACCACCACATCTCCAGTCAGTCTATCATCGTCCTTCAGCGACCATAGCATTTCATTGTCTGGTTCCACCGTTGGTAGCCATTGTGAAATATGCACTAGCGTCTCAGACACCAACCAACCTTCAGCCATACTACCTTCTGGCCAAGCTCGTTGTCGCACAAAACCTTTCAGGGTTTTCATGAAGCGCTCCAAGAAGAACATCCATCGCGTATGGACAGGTCCAGCAATCTCCACTTCATCCACAAGATGCACAAAAAGGTGGATTTGTATCGTGAGCATGCTAGTGGGCAGGTATTTCTCAAAGAGACAGACCGTCTCCACTGCTCCCCCCTCACGGATTCAATAGAGGATGTCTTAATCTCCTTCTGTGAGATCCATTGCACCAAAGTCGATAACTTGTAAATGGCCCCGTGTATTTCTGGAGTAAGACATCTTGCAATCACGATAGGTAGTATAAACTGCCACAAATGAGAAAGCATTATGAATAATGGCTACATTCCAAATAGCAAAATGCCCACGCTAATTACAATCCATTCGTAGTACAAACCTGACATATCTTATGCCAGTCATGGGATTTTAGCCCTGATAATTGGTCGTCTTTAGAAAATGCGGACTTGAGAGAACGCATCATACCCGTCGAAGTGCAGATAGACTTGATCACTTGCTTCACAATGTGCTCTTCTTTAGTGGATAAAACCCAAGGAGCACGAGGAAGCTGCACGCGACCATCAGCACTCGACTGCGGCCAAAGCGCCTCCATCTTACCTACCTCCTTCAAATCCATTTGTGCCCCTATAGTGTCTCTCTTTCCTGTGATGTGGTCCCATAATAAGCTGCCCACATTCTTGAAAATATGCATGGGATCCAACAAGTGGTTGACCTGTAAATGGGTCCAATATGGCAACTCGTAGAAAACTGAGAACCGCCGCATTCCATTTGGATGTGATTCCACATGGACCATTTTCAGCTCATACCAGCTTGCGGTATTCATACGTGTTGGAGGTCGTCCAAGGAAACCTTCCCTGAGTTCATGATCCTCCGGTAAGAAAGCATCGTGTCCTTGATATACCATCTTCTTCATGGTTCGTGACCTTCGGGAGTCTAACTGTGGCCCGCACAATGGACATGCATGATAACCTGAGGTAACCAGACCTGTTCCAACACCATGACCTAGTGAATACTTGATTGAACAAGATAAAATATAGATATTACCAGCGAGAACAGAGGCCTGCTTACCTGAGCACTCTCCCAATCCCGGAAAGTCCGACCATCGCGCCTGCTCATATCTTGCACAGTGACCCCCTCCTCCCACAAAATCTTAAGCTCATTGACTAATGGACAAAGATACGCGTCCATATTTTTTACTTTGAAGTGGCCTGGGATGAGCAAGCTAAGGATGAGATGTCCTTTCTTCGTAGAAAGCCATGGAGGGATATTGTAGTGGACAAGGACTATAGGTCACACACTATAAGAAGTTGAGTGCAGACCGAATGGGTTCACGCCATCCATTGTGAGACCGAGCCGAAGATTCCTTGGCTCTCGGACAAAGCCTGGGAAGGTAGAGTCAATGTGGCTCCATGCGTGCGAATCCGCTGATATTCTTTAAACTCCATCCGTGGACCTATTCTGTGCATGCCACATTGTCAAGCTCGCCATGCTGGGTATACGAAACATGTGGTTTATGCGGGGGATAAGCGGAAAGTGTCTGAGAACTTTTTGAGGGATGGTTTGCCCTTGCAAGTCCTGTCAATACCTGTGAGCACCACACTTTGGACATGTCTCCATAGTCTCGTATTCTCCTCGAAATAGACAGCAATCGTTGATACATGCATGGATGTTATTGTAGTCCATGCCAAGCTTCCGTAAAACATATCGTGCATCATCATGAGACTCAGGCATGGTATTTGCAGGTAGTAATATATGCTATTTCAATAACCTGAAAAAAATCATAAAACACCTTGAAAAAGCACAAATGTTTGTAATAATAGTGCCGAAAAAAAAATCATTGAAGCATATGTACAAGGTACCTGAACAACTCGGTCACACTCATATCGCTCCACCCGTATTTTGCTTGCACACTTAAGAGTGCAAGCACTGTCTTCAGCCGAGATACTCAGCACCCATCATATAATGGTATGGATGCTTCCTCTCTAAGCGGATTAGAAGTCTCAACATCCATGGGAATCAATGCATTGATCATTGCCTCCATCTGAGGCTCCAAGATTGTAGGTAGGTCTAGAAGGTTGCCTGTCTCCTCTGGCATTGACGGTATAGATTGGCCTTGTGAGTGATGGATTGGCTCCTGCACTCCATCCATCGCACGCCCACGTACTCTTCTAATTTTCCGCAAAGGGTGCACTCCCCCTTGGGACGAGACATCACCTCCCTGGATAGAAAATTTACCAGCAAGACCCAATCTTATTGTATATGGTATTCAATTAGCTTGCGAGTACAATGCATGATTGATATTAACTTCAAATTACTGTTTGCTAAAAATCCGCAATTGCTTGATCAATGATCTCAGATTGAAACTCGCCAAATCGTCGTACGTGTTCTATAGACAATCGGCATTTTTGTCTAATTGCCAACTTGCATTGAGAGCAAGGACATGGGACGCGCTAATTAAGATACGCCTCGCGATCTTGAACAACAGGACCTTCTTCATTTTCCATCTTGTCTACGTTACAACAAACAATTTAATGACTTGTAATACAATTTGGGAAAACCCTTCACTCATTGTTTATTGGAGGTCACTTATGCTTCTCAAGATGTCTATTTGATGTGAGATCACTTGGGATGCTATGTCAATGTCTTGGCATGTTATTGGACTAATTTGAGCACTCATTTACTCAATTTTATAGAGGTTTTCAGTTCTGTAATAAGTAGGGTTGAATGCTATTTTGTCATAGAAACTTCATGCTTATTGCTTGTTGATGCTTATTGATTACTTTGCATGCTACACTAATGTCTATGGTTGATGCAATATACTTGGCCATGCTTCTAGAATGCACTTGGATTGAGATTGAAGCTTAGTTTCATTGAGTTTGACTGTCACTTCTCACATCAAGCATTAATTTAAGACACTTCATGCCTCTTATCATTGGATGATACATGAGCCATTTGTTAGATATATTATAGTCAGACAATAGGACTAATTGTGACATGTACATGCTCTCTTGATACTCATTGGATACAGTACCCCTATCATAGGATGGTTTGATGTTTTGTCTTGGATCTAGTACTTATATCTGTCATAGTGTTGTCAGTAGTATTTATATGCTTCTAGGTTATGTATTGAGCCTTAGTGCCCTCTCTCATTTCCTTTTCTCTCTCCTCTCTCTCTCATTTTTTCTCTCTCCTCTCTCTCTCTCTCATTTCGTTTTCTCTCTTCCTCTCCCTCTCTCATTTCATTTTCTTCCTTAAATGTTTTATTTGGAAAATATCTCCCTCTCTTCTTGCTAGCTTTCACTCAAGAGGTCCTTCCATTTAAATGCTCCTAACACTCTCCAATGAGTTGCATTTAGATGAGTTACATTGTGAGTTTAATTTGAATGCAACCCATAGGGTGTTTTATCTAGAGAACTAATTTCATGTCGTAAGCAAAAAAATTTCACTAATTTCTTTCCTAATACAATTGATAAACATTAGACATAACTAATCCTCCATAGCAATCATTAGACATAACAGTAGACATAACTAATTTCTTTCCTAATGCAATTGATAAACGTTGGACATAACTAATCCTCCATAGCAATCATCAATCAATGCAATTCGAATCTCTACTACAAATGATTAGAGAGTTTTTTTATAAAAAATTAAGTTGTTGATTTCTATCTACTCTAATATACTCAACCAATCAAATCATCATCTCAAATCAATTCAACCTCACAATCCAAGCATGGCTCCCTCAATTGGTTATGCCACTCCATTTTGCAATCCATCCATTCCTCAAGTACTTCAACAAAGAGAGGAAGCATAGAAAAGAAAGAGGGATATCCCAACTCATCTCAACTCCACCTCTCACCCTCCAAATTGTAGAAGAAGAAGGGGAAGAAGAGAAGAATGCAAGATAGGAGAGAAGCTTCACTCTTCTAGTTCCTCACTTAATTCCTCTCTCCCTCGCCCTCACCCTCACCCTCACCCTCGCCCTCAATGTGAAGCATAAGAAGATAGGATACAAGGAGAGAGAAGAGAGCTCTCAATTTTGCACACACAAGAATGATCTATGCATGCATCCTATGTTAATTTGAACACTTCAAAAAAGTGAATAGAGAGTTTTGCCCACAACCTCTTCCATTTCCTCCCTTTCCCTCCCTCTCCCTCTCCCTCCCTCCCCCTCCCTCTCCCTCTCCCTCTCTTTCTCTCTCATTTCCTCTCCCTCTCTCAATATATATACACAAATTATAAAAGCTAAAGGGAGAGGGAGAGAGAGAATGCACTCTCCCTCCCTCTCCCTCTCCCTCTCCCTCTCCCTCTCCCTCTCTTTCTCTTTCTCTCCCTCTCTCATTTCCTCCCCCTCCCTCTCCCTCTCTTTCTCTTTCTGTTTCTCTTTCTCTCCCTCTCTCTTTATCTTTCTCTCCCTCCCTCTCCCTCTCCCTCTCCCTCTCTTTCTCTCTCATTTCCTCTCCTAAACAAGCAAAAGCGAAAGGGAATTAAACCCTAAACAAGCAAAAGAAGGAGAGAATAGACTCATCGATGAGAAATAGCGAGTGTTTGGCGGCTCCTCTTCGCGATGAAGGCTCCTCCTCTCCTTCGCAAATAACGGCAGCGGCGGCGATGGCGGTTGCAAGCCTTCTTCCTCTCCCTCTCTCACGACGGTCGCTCTCTCTCTCGCTCTCGCTCTCAAAACAGTAGACGAAAAAACACGAAATAAACCCGTGCTCGATTTCGGCCTGTTTTTTTTCCCTATGGGGCATCACTATGTGCGTCGCATTTGCGACGCAAATAGCAACGCTGCGACTTGCATCGCTATCCACTGTCACTATAGGCTTAAATCCTTGTAGTGATTCTATAAGGTTTCAAGTGTTTGTTGGGTTATAAACACAAAAGGCATTTGCATACAAACTCTAGATTGTAGTTACCGTTGTGCAATCAATGAAAAGGGTTGTGTGCTTAGTTGTGGTGCACCTGATATCAGCTTGCTTGCATATTGTAGTTCTTTGCAAGGTTTTCTATTTTATAAACTTCAACCATATTGTTAGCGACAAGTCTGATAAAAACAATTATCCTACATAGAAGTTTAAGATAACAAATTTCTTGAAGGACAAACTTGGCATTTGGAATTACATTGAAGGAGACATGGCAATAGCAATTGGGGACTCTACCTTATAGAATATGTAAGATACCATGTGATTTAAAAGAAAAAATAATTATAAGATTACATTTACAAAATGGAATTTTTAATTATAATTTTAAAAAAGTTGATAAGTTTAGTAAAGTAAAAGGGGTCATTTTATGGCCTTACATTATGTAAAGAAAGGGTATTTCTTAATACCCTTTGAACACACATTATATAGATGATTTTTTATAAGTGTACCCCCACGCAACAACATGTGAGGTTCTTGTACAAAATGCTATTGCAGAATAGGTAAAGGCTAAGAAAGATTGGGAGTAGACATAGAGAAAAGGCTAAGAAAGTTTTTAAGAGTGTTTCACATGGACTCCTACTCATGTGTCCATGATCCCCCTTCTTGTGACGTCTCCTAATGGTACCATCGGTAGGATTGCATACATCTCTATGCCTTCCCAAAAAGCATTTACATGCAAAGACTTAGGCATTGAGTTCAAAGTTAAACTTGGTATCTGCGTGGTTGCATCGTGATCAGGTAAAACTACTGCTCCTGGCTTGTTAGATCCCTCTACCCACTACTTTAACTCTTGCCATAATGAGGAACTTTGCCTTAAAAAATCCCCTATTGGTAGAGTCACAGAGGCCAATATCAACATTGTAGGTAGTATGCCCACCTGTGGTGCCTAGGATTTGTCTTTGTGGTGCTACATGGGGCACGGATGCTTCTCTACATTCTATGTGAGTAGGTGAGACAAACATTCTCACACTAGAGAACTTGTTGATCTCATCTTCTAAGATTGGCTTGGCATCCTTTAGGTGCCCTTGGACCTCTCTCACCCACTCCTTGACCTTGTCAACCAATTCCAATTGGTGCCTCAAAAATCAAGATATTCCCCAACCTTGGCACTCCCCTTCTCCGTTGTATTAGGAGCAGATGCTTCCACTTTTGCATTCATGACTTGCTTGCCCTTCAATAGAGTAGTGACACTATCAGTTTTGAGTGCCACTTTTGTCTCATCTCTCTTCCTTCTTCCATGACTCCTCTTTCTCCCTCCTATGGAGGTTGTGTCAAGGTTGCTAGGTCTAGGTAATGAAATATCAGCCTGCCTTGTTTGCACCCTAGTCATGGCATTTAGTGAGATGGGAGTGACCTCACCATCAAGTGTCTCAACTCCAAATAGCCCCAAAGTTACAAATGGCATGATAGTTGAACTAGTGGACAGTTTTTGCCGAGGGCACTCGGCATACAAATGAGTGATTCCACACTCATGAGGGCATCTCAATTTGGCCTTTTCTCAATTAACTTGCTCTCATTCATGGCAATGGGATGAGATGTGTCCTGGGTGGCTACAAGTCGAGCATGCGATAGATTCTTGGTTTTGACCTACTAGGCCTCTACCCCTTCTGTGACCTAACGCCATCACTCGTGCTGGTCTAAAATCCATTAGAATGGGATTGTCCTCTTCATCATAGGAGACATAAGGGTTTGAGTATGCCTCTTCCTCATTTGACTCCTTGAAATAATGCATTGGAGTATCACTCGATGGATGAGTCACAATGGGTTCATGTAGTCTAGGTATCCCTGTGGGGTTGATGTCCATCCTAGGGATAGCTTGCTTTAAATCATTGGGTGCTGGAAGAGCTAATGGAGCTCCCCTTTTGTAAAGTGGTGGTCTATTCCTTAGGTAGTTTAGCTAGTCATAAGGCTATGGGTATGATAGTCTTCTCGGTAAACGGAAATGCATGGCATCATGGCCAAACCTATTGCAGTTGGCACAAGGTCTGGATCTAGGATCCATGCACTCGACCAAGAGGTGGTTCCCTCTGCAATGTATGCATTCCACATGAGGTCGGTTAGGTCTCCTTATCATCTCTTAGAGCTTGTCTAGCCCTAGCTTTACATCTGCTGATTCCTAGCTCTAGTTGACAGTCTTTCCCTTATCTTGGGTGCTTTTGCTAGATCTTTCACTAACGGTAGTAGCTCTGTCTAAGGTTGTAGAGGTAGTGTTGTATCGGGTTGTGGGTCTTGAGCTCCTCTCCTTGAGTAGGTCATCCACTCATATGGCTTCTTTGGAAGACCCTAGCTAACCTCACCAAGGCCTTGTAAAGCTCTTTGCTTCGGATTCCACTTATGAACACAATGGAGACCACTCATTCGCTAGGTCGCTCTACAGTTGGGATTCTCTTAAAAAGACTCTACACATGGGTGATGTAGTCTCGAATATCCTCTTTGCCCTTTTGATTGATGTTCATCATGTCAAGATTGTGGGAGAGAAGGAAGGAGTCTCACTTGTAGCTTTCTTACTTACACAATGGGGGAATACACACAAAGGTGGAGGCTGAAAACAGTTTTCCTCTTCTTAGTTGTGTAGGCCAAAAAGAACACAAGTACAGAGAAATAGAAGAACCTTATATATGGGTCTCAAACCAAACTCAACTAACTAAGGTGGCATACTAACTGAGCCACGAACTAGAGTAGATAAGGATAGCTGTCATCTAGCTATTATTCATGGGCAGTGTACCAACCGCATCTGCAACTAATAAGTCGGTGACATAAAT
This sequence comes from Lygodium microphyllum, assembly GCF_053477565.2. NCBI lineage: Eukaryota > Viridiplantae > Streptophyta > Polypodiopsida > Schizaeales > Lygodiaceae > Lygodium > Lygodium microphyllum. The sequence continues at coordinate 117,546,408 of NC_141164.1, read as the reverse complement.
GCACAATGGTCACCCTGGCATATCACGAGTGGAGCTCGATATCTCAACACTCCCCCTCGAGCTCAATCCCAATTCCTGCACACCAAGCAGGTCTTTGAACTTGTGCAGCTCCTCTGTGCCCAATGCCTTCGTAAATATGTCAACTACCTAATCCTCTGTGCTGACATAAACTAGATCAATAAGACCTAGTAAAACCCTCTCCCGCACATAGTGATAATGCACCTCAATGTGCTTTGTTCTAGCATGATAGACTTGGTTATTTTCCAATTGTATACTCATGTTGTCACAATAAATGACAACTGGCCCATCTGTAGGTTGATGCATATCATAAAGTAGCTTATGCAACCAAGCTACCTCACATGCAGCCATTGCTGCACCCCTGTACTCAGCCTCTATGCTCGACAAGGCAACTGTAAGCTGTTTCTTGCTACTCCAAGTGACTACATCACTCCCAAAAGAGAACACATATCCACCAGTAGATAGTCTATCAGAAATTACTACCAGCCCAATTAGCATTAGTGTATCCATGCAACTGTATCCAAACCCCAGTCTCATAAAATAGTCTATACTGCAATGTGGACTTCACATACTTGAGTATGCGTCTAGCCGCATCCAAATGCGGTTTCCTTAGAGCCTGCATAAACTGACTTACAAATCCAACAGCATAACTCAAATCTAGCCTGGTAATAGTCATATAAATCAAACTTCCTACTATGCGTCTGTACATAGTAGGGTCTTCCAGAAGCTCACCTACATCTGTGCTCAGCTTCACATTCTGCTCCAAAGGAATTGAAATAGGCTTACAGCCTGCCATCCCATATTTGGACAACATGTCCAATCCATATTGCCTCTGCAAGAGCCGTATCCCACTTGGTGATCTAATCACCTCAATGCCCAAGAAATAACATAGCTCTCTCAAATCCTTTATCTCAAACTTCTGCTTCAATAGCATTTTCACATAAAGGATATCTTCATCACTGTCACCTGTCATAATCAAATCATCAATATAAATGACAAGTAGCATAATATCTTTCTCTGTTTTTCTCACATAAAGTGAGAATCCTGCCTTGGAAATTTGAAAGCCAATAGTAACAAGATACTGTCCTATCTTGTCAGACCATGCTCTAGGTGCTTGCTTCAAGCCATACAAGGCTTTCTTCAACCTACAAACAAACTCAGGATGAATAGCATGCAAATAACCTGGTGGCTGCTCCATATAGACCTCTTCTTGCAAATCACCATGCAAGAAGGCATTCTTTACATCCATCTGATGTAAAGACCATCCCTTTGATGTAGCCATAGCAATGACTGCTCTTACGGTTGCCATCCTTGCAACCAGACTGAATGTTTCTTCATAATCAATGTCATATGTTTGTGCATACCCCTTGACTACTAATCTTGCCTTGTATCTATTCACAGAACCATCTGCATTGTGCTTCACCTTATAAACCCACTTACAACCAATTGCATTCTTATCTTTAGGCAAAGGTACCAATTCCCATGTAGCATTTGCTTCCAAGGCATCCATTTCTTCATCCATGGCTTTCTCCTATTTTTCTTTTCCCATGGCTTGCTCAAAAGAAGTGGCATCTAGTTCATGTATCACTTTGACCATATATGCATAGTGAATGGCTATAAAACCATCATATTTCAGCCTATCCATAGGATACCTAGCTCTGGTAGACCTGCGCAAAGTAGGTTCACTCCCAGGTGCTCTCAAAAAATCCATGGTCTTCCTTACTCCAGATGTAACAATAGAAGGAATACCCAACTCATCATCAATGCTCTGTTCTGAGCCACTGGATTCACCATCCATATAAGAGTGAACGGCATTCACATCAAACATGGGCTGATCTACCTTCTCTTTTCCTTTTTGTGAAACCTGCATACCACTATCTACATTGCTTTGAGGAGATTCTCCTGATCTCAATCTGCCTGTCCATGGAGAAGAATGTGAACCACTGCTAGAGGACACTCCATGTCCACTAATATTTTGTGACTGCTGCTGTGAATTCTGTGCAGCATTACCATTTTGTGCATCCACATCATCAATCACATTTACTAGTTTATACCAGCTACTCATCTCATCAAAAACAACATCTCTACTCACTGTAAACTTACGAGTAGGAGGGTTATAGCATCTATACCCTTTCTGCTGATGTAGAGAGTAACCAATAACGATACACTTCTCAGCTTTTGGATCCAACTTGGATCTCAACTCATCTGGCACATGAACATAGGCAATGCAACCAAAAATTTTCAAATGAGAAATATCTGGTTTCCTACCAGTATACCTCTCCTCTGGACTCATCCCATGTATTGCTGCAGTGGGAGTCCTGTTCATTATGTAGACTACTGTAGCAACTGCTTCAGCCCAGTAAAAATCTCTGGCAGGTCTTTTTCATTGAGCATGGCACGAGATACCTCTCCAATATGCCTATTTTTTCTTTCTACAATTCCATTTTGCTGTGGGATATGACTACATGAATATTGTTGCTTTATACCATGCTCCTGCAGGAACCTTGCAAACTCATTTGAGATGTACTCTCCCCCTCCATCTGACCTTAGGCATTTTATTTGCAGACCTATTTCTTTTTCAACCATAGCTTTAAGAGTTTTGAAATGCCCAAACACTTCACTTTTCTTTTTCATAAAATACACCCAAACTTTTTTGCAATAGTCATCAATAAAAGTGACAAAATAATGACTGCCTCCAATAGATGCAGCTTTAGTAGTCCACACATTAGAGTGGATTAATTCCAATGGCTTCTTACTCTCTTCAACATGTCTAGGAAATGGTTTCCTTGCCTGTTTTTCAAATTGACAGGCTTCATATACCTTATGCATTTCTGGAACCTTGAATTTAGGCAATCCTACAACAATATTTTGGGTCTGCATTGATTTAAGTCACTGTATATTAATATGACCAATGCATTTATGCCAGATATCAATATCTGCAACTACACCAGTCCCATGTGCAAACATTGTTGCACTCAATTCAGGCATATCTACATCCAACATAAACATTCTGCCCTTCTTCTTTCCTTTTGCTATCATTGGGATACAACAATGGATGAGGAGATGGTTGCATTAGAAGCCAATAAGGCTTGGGATTTGGTATCCTTACCTAAGGGTAAGAAAGCTATTGGCTGTAAGTGGGTTTACAAAGTCAAGCATAATGTAGATTGTTCAATTAGCAGGTATAAAGCTAGGCTGGTTGCAAAAGTCTATGCTCAAACATATGGCATAAATTATGAAGAGACATTCAGTCCAGTTGCTAGGATGGCAACTGTTAGGTGTGTGATTGCCTTGGAAGGAGTTTGCAGCAAATGGATGTTAAGAATGCCTTCTTGCATGGTGAATTACAAGAAGAAGTGTATATGGAGTAGCCATCAGGTTATGAGGATTTAGAGCATCCCACATATGTGTGCAGGTTAAAGAAGGCACTCTGTGGGTTGAAGCAAGCACCTAGAGCATGGTCTGACAAGATTGGAGAGTATCTTGTCAATATTGGATTTTGTATTTCTGATGCTGATCACTCACTTTATGTGAGAAAGGGAGATGCAGGGTTGGTCATCATAGTCATCTATGTGGATGACTTGATTATTACAGGTGACAATGACAATGGGATTGATGAAGTTAAGGACTTCTTGAAGAAGAAGTTTGAGATGAAAGATTTGGGTGAGTTGAGATACTTTCTTGGTATTGAGGTGATCAGATGTGATGATGGTATGTGGCTTTCCCAAAGGCAGTATAGCTTGGATATGTTATCCAAGTATGGTATGACAGCATGTAACCCTCTTTCAGTACCATTGGAGCAAAATGTGAAGTTGAGTGCTAATGTTGGAGATGAGATAGAAGACCCTACTATGTTCAAGAGGATAGTAGGGAGTTTGATTTACATGACTATCATAAGGCCAGACTTGAGCTATGTTGTTGGCCTTGTTAGTCAGTTTATGCAGATGCCTAGAAAGCCTCATTTGGATGCAGTTAGACGTATATTGAGGTATGTGAAGTCCACTTTACATTATGGACTTTTTTATGAGGCAAGTAAGGACGTACAGGTATTTGGATACATAGATGCAAATTAGGCTGGTAGCATGTCAGACAGAAGATCTATAAGTGGATTCATGTTTTCCCTAGGTAGTACAGCAGTTACATGGAGCAGCAAAAAGCAACCTATAGTCGCTTTATCGAGGTACAGAGGCTGAGTATAGAGGTGCTGCTATGGCAGCATGTGAGGTGGTATGGCTACAAAAGTTATTAGGTGATTTGGATGTGTAGGGAGATAGTCCAGTTGTCATTCATTGTGACAATATGAGCAACATACAGCTAGCTAAGAATCCAGTGTTCTATGCTAGGACAAAACACATTGAGGTGCACTACCACTTTGTGAGAGAGAGAAGGTACTTGCAAGAGAGATTGACTTGGTATATGTCAGCACACAAGATCAGATAGCTGATATTTTCACAAAGGCATTGGGTGCAGAGAAGCTTCGAAAGTTCTAAAGCTTACTTGGAGTTATAGAGATAGAGTTGAGCTCTGAGGGGGAGTGTTGAGATGGCAAGCTCAACACGTGTGAACATTGATGATGGACCACCTGGCTAGATGGGTCTGTGCGTCTACACTTAGCACGTTGGTGGTCATTATGATACTCACATGGCCACTGACTTATCACTTATTATGTTTAGTTTGTTACACCTACCTACAGCTGACAAAGACATAGTGCCAGCCGATTAGTGTAGTCAGTTATATACTATTTGACTTAGTAGGCCACTTTCCTTTATGTTGTATCTTATCTATACTTTGTGTACATTGTATAGTGTGTGGAAGAAGAAGAAAAAACCAGCAAGAAAACGTTTTGGCCTCCATCTCTCTTCTTGTGTTCTTGAGTGAGCTTCCTCTTGTGTATACAGTGTGTGTTTGGCGCAGCAACTCAAGCAAGTCCCCCCACCACATGATTCTTGAAACTTGTGCTTGAGAGAGGGAGTGAGGGAGTGAGGGAGTGAGTGTGTGAGGGTGAGGGATTGTGGTGGAGAAGCTCTCCGTCTTCTCCTCTTCTATTCTTCTCTTCTCTTCTCTTCTCTTATCTCGCATGCGGCAATGGAGCTTGGAGCTTGGAGCTTGAGGATTGAGCTTGCACATTGGATCGTGGAGCTACCATAGAGCTCGTGGTAGGAGGCAACTTGATCGGGCATGAAGATAAGTACACTATAATTGTAGGTGTGAGAGTATGCACAACTATGTGAGAGGTAGCCATTGCAGTTGGCTTGAAACGCTTGAAACAATGAGTGGTCCGTGGGTCTGGTCAATGGGTATTGGTGATCAAGTGTGAGCTCCCGCATTTTGGTTTCGTTGTCAAGACCAATGAGTTGAAGCTTTGAGTGCTTGCATGCTCTAAATCAACCATTGAAGTTGCCCCAAACCGATGCTTGAGATACGTAGGAAGCAAGGGAGTCAAAGGGCATTCGATCTCCTTTGCAAGTAAAGTTTTTGGTTTTTAAGATTTAGGTGAGTAGGTTGGAGTAGTGTAGTTGTTTGCTTTGTGGTTTGTATGCATTAAGGTAGGAAGAAAGAAGGAAAAGAAAGAAAACAAACAATAGGGATAATGTTGTTAAAACAAGGTAAAATAGGGAGAAAAAGGGCTTGAATGCATTAAGGGAGCAAAGAGAGAGAAGAGGGAAGTATAAGAGCAAGAGAGAAGGGGTTTAAGAGGCCAAGAAGAGGGGGAGAGAGCTCATTTGTGTGCATTTAGTCAAGAGAGAGACTAAGAGAGAGAGAGAGAGAGGGAGAGGGAGAGAGAGAGAGTGTGTGTGTGTGTGCTATAAGGGCAAGAGCACATATTTCCTCACTGGTTCGTGTTCCCGCATCTCGAATCCCTACACGTATGCTATGAGTGACATTTGATGCTTGTTGATCATAGTTAGGACCTTGGTTGCAGTACTAGTGTATGCACTTTGAGTATTTAATTGATTTTTCACTATTTTGGAGCCACACCATTGCAGTCAGATGCTGTTTGCATACTCGGATAGTCCAAGTCACAATCCATTTGGACAACCATAAAAGTGTTTGAGTCTGAGACTTAGACTCAAACCCTAGACCTCATTCAAACTCGAACAAGTTATAGTCTCCTTGGACAGCCACTTATTCTCAGCCTCCTCGAACGGTCGAATGAGTGGCCGTCCTGCGTGAACTCTTACAACATTAAGTACTAGAGCACACTCATTTATTCTCCTATCAACATCAAGCAGGAGTCCATCCACCATCAAGAGATTCCCTATATTCATCATTAAAGATCACTCAAAGAACTATTAGACTAAGCTTTAATATAGTAGCTCTTGCTTTGGGGCATCTGAGCACTCGATTTAATTATTTCCTAGGAAAAAGAGACCTTATTAAGTTTTCCTATTCTACTTTTCTTCTTCTTAAATCTCACAATTTCATATTTGTAAACCACCATTAAGTGGTTTTTCCTCTTGAAGGATATTTTCCTCAAGCAAAAGAGAAAGTCAAATATGAAGTCATGAGTTTGTTGTTGATATCCATGTGGCTCCAAAAGAACTCAAGCATTTCACTTTTGGCTCTAGATAATTTGATACTAGCTTATTGATATTGTCAAGGCCGGGGGGGGTGGGGGGGGTATTGATTTTTTATAGTAGGTAAGGAGAAGCCTTAAGAGAGAAATCTTGTATCAAAACCATGAGGACTTTAGACATGTCCTAAACTTTGTGCAACTTCTTTTCAATCTAACTCTTGTTCTTGCTTGTGCTTGTGCTTGAGAGAGGGAGTGAGGGAGTGAGAGAGTGAGTGTGTGAGGGTGAGGGACTCTGGTGGAGAAGCTCTCCATCTTCTCCTCTTCTATTCTTCTCTTCTCTTGTGTGACACACAGCAATGGAGCTTAGAGCTTGGAGCTTGAGGATTGAGCTTGCTTGAGCTTGCACATTAGATCCTAGAGCTACCATAGAGCTCATGGGAGGAGGCAACTGAATCGGGCATGAAGGTAAGCACACTACACTCATAGATGTAAGAGTGTGCACAACCATGTGAGAGGTAGCCGTTGCATTGGGCTTAAAACACTTGAAACAATGAGCGGTCCATGGGTCTTGGTGATCAAATGTGAGGTGCCACATTTTGGTTTCGTTGTCGAGACCAACGAATTCAAGCTTTGAATGCTTGCATGCTCTAAATTGAGAATTGAAGTAGGGTTTTCCCCAAACTAGTTCTTGAGATAGGTAGGAAGCGAGGGAGTCATAGGGCATTCGATCTCCTTTGCAAGTAAGGTTTTTGGTTTTTAAGATTTAGGTGAGTAGGTTGCAATAGTGTAGGTGTTTTCTTTGTGGTTTGGATGCATCAAGGTAGGAAGAAACAAGGAAAAGAAAGGAAACAAACAATAGGGATACTATTGTTAAAACAAGGTAAAACAGAGAGAAAAATGGCTTAAATGCATTAAGGGAGCAAAGAGAGAGAAGAGGGAAGTATAAGAGCAAGAGAGAAGGGGTTTAAGAGGCCAAGAAGAGGGGGATAGAGCTTATTTTTGTGCATTTAGTCAAGAGAGAGAGCCACAGAGAGAGAGAGAGAGAGAGGAAAGAAAGAAGAAGAAAGAAAGCTATATTAACGTTTACAAAAGGCCAAGTTGGTCTATGAGACCAAAAGGTTACATACAAAATGTCTGGGAAGTTTTCCAAGTCCCAGTAAAGCTACTATCTAGTGTTATGGTGAATTAGTGAGTAGGTAGAAAATGGTATACAGACTCGGCACAATCTAGATGCACTGCAAGTACAGTGTGGAAATGCTCATGGAGCATGGTCATCTTAAGATATCCCGCATGGGCCTATCTAGCATGAAGAGGATGAAGCAATGGGGTATGGCTCCCCAGTGGCACTGTAGTATCCACTGTATCTGTAGGTGATGTCTCTTATGGGGGCGTGGGCCTACTAGGTGTGGGTGGCAAGCTCTGCCTCTCTCTATAGCTCTATCCAAGGTGACTCCTCACGATGGGGCCATGGTCGGTTGGTTGGAGTCCTCATTGTAGAGGGGGTGGTCGAGGGTCTATAGAAGTCTTAGAGGGTGCATTGCTGTGTGTTCCTGGCTATTTGGTCCTGGAGACCCGTAGAAGGTGGTCTCTATATCGGCATAGCTCCAGGAGAGGAAGAGCCCAAGGCATTTCTAGTTGGGGAAGTCTATTGTTTGGGATATTGCCCCGAATCCCTCCTTGAAGAGACAGTGGAAGCAGCATATGATCTCATAGTACACTGGGCATCTACACATGTAATATTCTTTTGTCTCTAGCTCCATCTGATAGAATTGGTAGATCTTGTCCTCTAGAGGGAGAGAGTCCGCTTTATATCTGCATGTCTGATGTCTCAATCCATTGCTGGTGTGATGGCGTACAGGGTTACCCGATGGCACTTCGGACCCCATGAGATAGGTGTACATCCATGTATCTCTGGTGTATAATGAAGCCGTCATGTGTGAGGCATAGGAGGTGCTCTCCGTAGTAGAAGGCCATCTTCCTCCCCAGGTCCTCGGCCAGTAACACCCATGTCCTGGCTGTGTGTAGCTGAATAATATCCACCCTAATGATGTGGTTTAGCTCCTCTTGACTAATGTTCAAGTGGGGGTAGTCTAGACTATATTGTAGGGGCGGGAGGTGGTCCATGGGTAGCCCATGCAATTGCAGCCCCAGCAGGCCTGAGTACAAGCGTACCAACATTCAGTGTCCACTTGCGATGTGAGTTATTTGGATGATTCTAGTGCGAGGCAGGAGTATCTGTGTCGCAGTAGGCTCCAAAGCTTGTGTAGGAAGATCATCATCTAGGATAGGGCCTCTGCCACTACAGGTGGTGCTCCCAATCCTGCCCTCACGATCTCGTGTGGTATTGATGGTTTACTCCTAATCAGTCGTGAGATCATCGTCACTAGGGGCATTCCATCACCTCCCATTCTTCGTATCTCTCCTCCCCTTTGGGCAATGGCTGATCTTGTGTGGTTCGCCATGTATGGTAGAGGCTAGATCCCCATATCGAGACCCCATACAGAAGTGCTGGTGTGACCAAGGTATCAAAGAGCCATAGCTTCATCCGAGGTTCCTAAAGTTGTAGACATGCACATTGGCTTTCCATAGATCCCAGGGCACACACACACACACACACATAGAAGGAGAGAGAGAGAGAGAGAGAGAGCTATAGGGCAAGAGCATATATTTCCTCACCAATTCCTATTCCCGCATCCCGAAGCCCTAGAAGTATACTATGAGTGTCATTTGATGCTTGTTGATCATAGTTAGAACCCTAGTTGCAATATTAGTATAGACACTTGGAGTATATTGTTGATTTTTCACCATTTTGGAGCCACGCCCTTGCAGTCAGAAGATGTCTGCTTACTCGGATGGCCTCGACTGACTCAGACAGAGTCCAAGTGACAGTCCATTTGGACAACCACAAAATTGTTTGAGTCTGAAACTTGGACTCGCCCCTATACCTCATTTGGACTCGAACAAGGGGGATTGAGTACCTGTTCTTTATGGTGCTCTTGTTTGAGTCTCTATAGTTGATATACATCCTAAATGACCCATCTTTCTTCTTGACAAGTAATACGGGAGAAGCAAAAGGTGACTGAATAGGCTGAATAAAGCCAATTTCCAGCAAGTCTTTAACCTGTTTCTCTACTTCTCTCTCATACTTGGATAACCTGTAAGGAGGTTTGTTGATGGGTTTTGTGTCAAGCATTAAATCAATAGGATGATCTACTTCTTCCTGACAAGGTAATGATGTAGGTGGCTGGAATATGTCCTTAAACTCATCCAAAAGTTTACATAAACATGGATCTTGCTCCTTAGGTGAAGTAGACTACTGATTAAGGTATCATCACCAGTGGCAACATATTCATCATTTTGCACTTGCTCCTTGCTTTCAAACCACTCAGCATGATGAGTCATGTGGTTTGTAGCTCCTGAATCCAAAAACCAGTCATTCTCACGAGGAGGATGAGTCATGCTCCCAAGCACATGCTCCATAGCAAATAAATGACCTCTAGGCGATCCACCTCTAGGTCCATAACCTGTACCACCATAAGTGCCTGCATAGTGGCCATATTGGGTCCTTCCACGACCCCTAGACATAGCATTCTGTTTTTGATAACAATCCCTCTCAAAGTGACCAAAATGCCCACAATAATGACAAGTGCCATCTCTCTGTGAAGAAGGACTAGACCGTCCTCTACCTCTAGGGAAAGATCTCCCCTTGCCTCTATGCATGAAGTCACCACGACCAAAGTTGCCTCTTCCATGAGCAAAACCATAATTACTATGACCAGGTGAAGAGCCTCTAGCTCTAGATGAGCTGCCACGACCTCTCTGGTGATAGAAAACACTATCTCTACCTACATTTTTGCCACTGCTAGATGCATTCAATCCCAACTTGATTTCTTCTATAAAGTAGCAATCCAATAAGCTCCTCAAAGTCAGGCATAGAGCCTCCCCTAACAGAATTAAAGGTATCCAAAGATTTAAAAGCTGGTCCAAGCCCATTTAGTGTCACTGACACTAAATCATCATCATCAACAGGTGCATTAATGGATGCAAGGTCTTCTGCAATTTGCTTGATTTCTACCACATAGTCACTGATACTGCGATTGCCTCTCCATGTACCATGTAATCTCTGCTTAAGTTGTATCTTATGAGCCTCTGTACATGTTCCATACATTTTTTCTATGATTTCCCATGCCTCCTTACAAGTACTTGCCTTTTTTATATGAGGAATCAATGTTTCTGAAATACATATGGAGATCCAATGCAAAACCTTCCTGTTCTTCCCAGTCCAATCCTTGTACGCTTTATTTTGCTCTTCAGTTGGATGTTCGGGAACTTCTGGACATTCATCATCACTTGTTATGAGATCCCATAGACCTCTACCCATCAAAAAATTCTCCATCCTGTAGGACCAAACACTATAGTTGTCTTTGGTCAATTTGTCCCCCACGATCTGAGTGATTTGTGCCGTGTTGGACATTATGACTGCTGCAAATTTAGAAGAATAAAATAATACAATCTATCCAGAAATGGTATTCAACAATATGACTGTCATACATGTGTCCAAAAATGGTTATATACATCCATCCATGATGCCAACATGTCATACATTCAGTTCCCAACAAGAAACATCCAAATCGGACCTCAAACGGTGTCCGTGTGACCCAAAATGCATCAAAACACGGGCTTAAAATTGACCATTTTTCCTGCAGTTTTTCATGCCAGGCTGGAAGTGCATATCAAGAGGAAGCTGCATAAATTTTCCTAGAATTTTTTTGAGCAAAAATTGGCCTTCAAATGGCCTCCCGTAAATTGCATAGAAATTGCCCTTCTCAGCTCCAAAACAACTAGTTCAAGTTCTTCTGTAGTGTGAAATCCTTTGACTGTGAACCAGTTTGGGCAATAACCAGTTCATGTCTTCCTTCAGTGTGAAAGCAGCTCCACAGGATAACTAGTTTTCAATGTCCATGTGAACATAAGGTAATTCTAATTGTAAGCCTTAGTGTTTAAGGCTTAATATCACACAAGCCTCGTTGCTGCAGACAAGCAGTGCGCGTGAGGAGGCAGCTCCTGAGCCTTTCAAGAATGGGGATGTGAGGTCGAGCTTGGACGAGGGGGAGACTCTCTTGGAGGAGCGGGGGCGGGCAGAGATGAGGGTGGGGAGGCCATAGGCACACCTGGTAGCTGCAATGCCTGTTGCCATTATCTCTCTCTCTCTCTCTCTCTGCCTCTGTGTCTCTGTGTCTTGCACCTCTCTTTGTTTAGGCTGATCGACACATAGAAGAGGACCTTGCCTTCCTTCCCTGCTTCAGCTGCTCTTGCTTCTTCTACGTGCTTGTGGAGCTTCTTGACTACCAGACGCTGAGAGACTGCGAGATATCCACTGATCTTATCAAGTAGACAGACTTACACACCATCCAGCATAGCTTCTCACCCTTTAACATTGACTGTTTAGTGGAGCCCTTACGACTTGCAATCTCCTAAACTTGATGAAGCGGTTATAATGTCTTCATGGCAGTCCTAGTTTGCACTGTAGTTGCAGAGAGCTTTTTTAAACAGATCTCGCTAATATGCTAATCAACTTTCGAGCTCCCTTGGCAATAGTACCTCATCTAATTGCAGTTGCTAGGTGTTCTTGGTATAGCATCCCATCACATTACAGCCTCTAGGTCTGCTTCTCTGGTCTCCTCTACTGAGTTATCGACACTCTCGAACATGCAGTTATGGTGCATATTTGAAGCACCAATATTAGTTGTTGATGCTGCCGCCAACCTTGAATTCTATAGCATCTCTGATCACCTTACCAATGTCCTACCATCATACCTCATTTCCAGCCTCATTGGACTTACCAAATACATCCAATGTGGGCTTCACTAGCCCCCAAATCCGAGCTTTAGCAACTCATCCAATCCATAGACCTGTTGCAGGTGATTTAGATAGGGATTTGTACCTAATTTTAATGACGAACAGCAAGCTATCAATCTGATGTAGACCTCGATTCGACGCACTCCTTGCGTCAATCCTTCACTCCCGCTCTGATACCAAATGAAAGTAGATAAGAGGTTTGATGGGGATGCACAACGAAAGGTGGTTGACAAGGAGAGGCTCAAGATTTCTTCATTCTCTTCTTCTTCAATATTCTCCCACACTTATCTCCAACAACAGTCCACTCACTAAAGTGGTATCCTCAAAAGATAGATGCCCCCAAACTTAAGGACACTTTACATACAACAATATGATAAGGCTTAGACTATGCCTTAGATTTTTGGCTTATTTCTCAACAGATCATGTATCTCCACCATTTGTGTACATATCCTTCTAAGTGTAGGGCTGCATAGCAAATCTTTGCTTGATCATTGCTCGGGTAGAGAGTAAAATATATTTCCAATTTGTTGATCCATTCTTTAAGTTCGGTTGGTGAAGGGTTATCTCCTTTGAAATTGGATATATTGATATTGTCCTTGTATTCCTTGTCATAATGATAGTGCTGCCCATTATGGTTGGTATATCCAAAAGATTATTGTCTATTAAAATGATCACTCATTGCTTGCTATCCATGATTAGGGGTAGATGAATGCTACCCATTTCTGTTATTTCCAAAAGATTGACAACAAAACAATGAGTTCCCATGTGATTGTTGGTTATGAGTGTATATCCCATATGGCACTCTATCTTCATGATCTTCAACATGCTGGAAACTGTCTCCTTTCCTTGCTTTATCATGTGCATACTGCCCTTGATCATCTCTTACATTATGAACTTGAGTATGTTGAGAACCAAATTGTTTGTAGAAGGAATGACATCTATGTAAAACTCATTTTTGTCATCATGCAGGGAATAATCTTTCTATCCTTTATCTCTTGAATTAGTAAAGTTTGGCATGTTCCTATTCCAAGAATTGTTATGAGGTTGAACTGTTTCCTTCACCTTAGAAGGTTCTCCGTGTTCAAAAATGGATGGTATATTTTGATGGGCTATTGTGAACCTCACATTACCATGAACAATAGGTACATCTTCAGCATAGGAAGGTGGATTGCTTTGCAATTCGTTACACAAGTTACTAAATATTGTGACCAGATGTTCAAATTTGGCATCCAACCTATGGTTTTGTTGTTCCATGTGAGCAATCATCTTACCAAACTTGTCGTCCATTGAATGTGTGAGTTGGATTAAACCTTCATTCATATTACCAATTTGCTTTGATAGTTGCTGGAAATCATTGGAATCATGGGTAACATTTTCTTCAGTTCTATGCTCATTGTCATAAGGAACCCTTGGCCAATGGGCCTCTTCATTAGTTTTACTATTGCCCAAAAATTCTTCTCCTTTATTTATGGCTCCAATGGTATGATTAGCTTCAGCATGGTAATCTTATAAACCATGATTAATGTGCTCCAATACCTGCTCCTTCTTCTTGTTCTTAGCCATCATGAAAATTGTAGTAATTCAGGACTGTGTGTGACAAAGAATGGTCAATAACCAAAGCTATACTCCTCCAATATAAATTCTTGATAGCTCCAAACAAATATAATAACACGCAGATATACGAAATTTACCGAGTAACAATTTTGGAAGAGGTATATGGTTGCTTCAGATCAAAACAGTGTACCCTGTCAACCTATCCAAGTGCTATCTATAGTGACCACTTGTCACTAAAATGGCCAAAACTTTTGAACCGTTGGTCCAAATGAGGTGCTCTATAGCTAAGTTCAAAGATAACTTCATTCTCTATGCAATGATTATAAGAACCAAAAATTTTGAGTAAAATATCCCATTATGTAATTGATTATTTATGACTATCCAGGATGAAACAACAACTTGTAATAACCTGTAGATTCATTGTTTGAATATTTTTTCAATCCCTATGGTCATAGATCATCAAGAACCACCTATGGGCACATTGAAGTATAACCTAGAGGCTTAATCATCCACTTGGAATCAACTTCAAAGCACCTATAGACCTGTATATCTTGTTCAAAAATGTCACAAAGTGCCATGTTTTGCCATGTTTGGTACCCTAAGTCTTCAAGTCTTCATCCACTCTTTCCCAAGTGGTTTTCCATGGTCCACCACCTATGGTGAGGGATAAAACGGTGGTACAGGCACCTAAATGGTCTCTGAAACTCTAGAAGGTGTGCAAAGTTCCTTCCAAGCCAGGTTGTACACCCCTACGGAGTCATAAATAGCAAGGGAGGGTCACCTCACTATTGTTTTTCTATCTCGTCTACCAGCTTCGGCCTTTTTCCTTGGTCGGAATATACATGGTAGAGCTAGTGTTCTAACAATCAAGACATGATATGCATGGCTAAATCAAGATTTTACCATTTCATGATATACAAGAATTGGAAGGTAGAATGTATGTAAATGAGGATGAGAAAGGTTTACCTATGGTAATTAGTGACTCACTGATTTACTATGCTCACCTTTTACAAATTTCTTGGGTATTTTCAATAGATTTAATGAAAAATGACTCCAAAGTTAGAGGTTAAGAAATTCTTTAGCATCATTGAAAGGAAATGGCATGGGATTATGCTATGGGCTTATCAATAAACAATGCAAGTAGTAATGATTCCATCAATTTCAATGGGTTGATTACAATGGGCTGATTTATCAATCAATTCATGCTTGATAATCATAATTCATTGCCACAATACTTGAGCATTATGGTTCAATCAATCAATGCTGAAATTGAAACTCAATGCAAGAGTACTCTACTTAACCTCTCCTTCAACAATAGGAAATGCAACAACAATTGAATGAGGAGTTGGAGAGATTAAAGAAGAGTAGTAGGAATACCTCTTTCAATGATTGAAGAAGAAGAAATTTCTTGAGCCAATCCTCAATCAGAAAGATTAATAGACATTCTTCTTGAATCCAACAATTGATCAAGAGAAGAATAGACTCCATAATTCCCACACATTAGCTCCAAATTTGATCCAAGAATGGAGTCTAGATCAAGTCTTCAGCTCCAATGAATAGTATAAATGATAATCCTTGAAAATAGAAGCCTATTTAATGAAGATTTCAAATGTAATTCTTCCATTCCCTATCATACTTGTGTTTCAAGAGAAGATTGGGCTACGATCTTGAATACATTGATTGGATTCTTCAAAAATCTTGAATGCTTGAAGAAGAGGAGTGAACCTTGGAGTGATTTAGAGCAAAATCCCCATGAAATGGAAGAGAATAATCCAAGAATTGGATTCTTAAAGCTTTTTGTCCTATTTTGACTCCATAGCCAACTATTCTTGAAGCTTCAAGTCCAAGAATGGATTAATGTCGGGGTCCCTTGAGTGTTGAGGAAGCTCTAGGAAGCTTGATAGAGTAAAAGCCCTTTGATCTTTTGAAGAAATTCCAAAGAAAACTCAATGTTGTCATAAATCTGCCATAGCTAGGGTTTGAGAGATCAAGAATGATCAAGAGAATGTGAAATAGCTCTGCCTTGAAGAATGGCTGTCAAATCTTGTTAAGTCATAGCCAAAGCTTGTATTGGCTGAAAATTTTCGTGAAGGAGGGGAGGATGTGTTCAGTGCAAGCACATCCTCTTGTACTAGAAAATAAAAGTGCTATAAGCCAAGCACTAAGCTACTCTACTAAAAGCTTATGCACTAAAGAATCTCGTCTTGTAGGTTATTTGAGCCATTAATGGGCCTGAGAGAAAGGAGAAGCCAAGATCCACCATGAAAGATTGAGGAAAGCTTGAGAGAAAGAAGAGAGAGAAAATGGTCTCCCAAAAATTAATCAAGGTTTAACTCTTATAATCCTAGTTTAGACTCTAGTTAAGGTCAAGAACTAGAAGAGATGTTGAAGCCATGGAAGCTTTAGATTCAATTAATGATGGCTGCTGCAAGGAACTCACCCCTTACAATGATGGGGAAGGAAATACCTTCAAGCTCCAAGAAGTGAAGATGTGAAAAATGATTAAAAGATGGTTTACATTGGCACCCTCTTGCCTTTTATACTCCAGTCCAAGATAGGCTAATTTCCTAATTAAAGCAACATGAAAATTGCTTTATTACACAAGATAACTCCATGCATGTGTTTTGATCCACCCAACATTTTCATTAAATTAATAGAGCTTAGTAATAAATATTTACTCTATTACGGAGATCAATTCTAAACCTAGCAAATCTGTGAGGATCATAAGTGTTAATCCCAGTGCTGCAAAGAAAGAAAAAAAAAATCAAAAGACTCAAGGCAAAGCGGAAAGGAGGAGGTAGGGCATGTACAAAAGGGAAAAAGTGAATGAAGAATCTCATTCTTGTATGTGGCCAAAACTAGCTCTCTTTTCCTTCTTCTTCTTCTTATTCTTGCTTGTGCTTTTGCTTGAGAGAGGAAGTGAGCGAGTGAGGGAGTGAGTGTGTGAGGGTAAGGGACCGTGGTGGAGAAGCTCTCCATCTTCTCCTCTCCTCTTCTTCTCTTCTCTTCTCTTCTCTTGTCTCGTATGCGACAATGGAGCTTGGAGCTTGGAGCTTGAAGATTGAGCTTTCCTAAGCTTTCTTGAGCTTGCACATTGGATCATGGAGCTACCATAGATCTTGTGGGAGGAGGAAACTTGACCGGGCATGAAGGTAAGCACACTACACTCGTAGGTATGAGAGTGTGCACAGCTATGTGAGAGGTAGCCGTTACACTTGGCTTGAAACATTTGAAACAATGAGTGGTCCGTGGGTCTTGGTGATCAAGTGTGAGCTCCTAAATTTTGGTTTTGTTTTCGAGACCAACAAATTTAAGCTTTGAGTGCTTGCATACTCGGAATCAAGCATTGAAGTAGGGTTTGCCCCAAACCGGTGCTTGAGATAGGTAGGACAAGCGAGGGAGTCACAGGGCATTCGATCTCCTTTGCAAGTAAGGTTTTTGTTTTTTAAGATTTAGGTGAGTAGGTTGGAGTAGTGTAGGTGTTTGCTTTGTGGTTTGGATGCATCAAGGTAGGAAGAAACAAGGAAAAGAAGGGAAACAAACAATAGCAATACTATTGTTAAAACATACTAAAACAGGGAGAAAAAAGACTTAAATGCATTGAGGGAGCAAAGAGAGAGAATAGGGAAGTAAAAGAGCAAGAGAGAAGTGGTTTAAGAGGCCAAGAAGAGGGGGAGAGAGCTCATTTGTGTGCATTTAGTCAAGAGAGAGCTTGAGAGAGAGAGAGAGAGAGAGAGGGGGGGGGGGAGGGAGGGCATGAGCACATATTTCCTCACTGAATCGTATTCCCACATCCCGCAGCCCTATAGGTATGCTATGAGTGTCATTTTATGCTTGTTGATCATAGTCAGGACCCTGATTGTGATATTAGTGTAGACACTTGGAGTATTTAATTGAATTTTCATAGTTTTGGAGCCTCGCCGTCATAGTCCAGATGCCATTTGCATACTCAGACGACCTCGACTAACTCGGTCAGTCCAAGTCACATTCCATTTTGACAACCACAAATTTGTTCGAGTCTGAGACTTGGACTTGGACCCTAGACCTCATTCGAACTCAAACAAGTTGCAGCCTCCTTGGATGACTACTCATTCGAGGCATCACGCTTGCAACATAGGCATGCGACTCGGACCCAAGCCAACATCTTTAGGATCAAAAGTCATCAAGATGAAATGCAATTGCTGTAGTTGGTTGGACCACCTAGGTGTAATAGACTATGAAAAAGCTAGATTAGTTGAAATAGTACCACACCACTCTTTAGAATTGAATCAGCCTCAAAGCTGTGACCACCAAGGGAATGTCCTTTTTCTAAAGAAGGTTGTGAGACTAACTCTGAGTCCGAAGTGAACTTTGAAAACAATCCCAAAATACCCCAACCACCTAAGACCAAATGCACCAAAGGGGACTTTCCAGTCCACCTAAGGCACAGAGGCAGTTAAAGGAGGAAAAGAGGAGGTAATCAAAGGGGTCGTGAAGAGCAAAGGAAGCCCCAAGATCTACCAAAGCGCTTCACAAAGTTAAAAAAGGGTGACAAGGAGTGATCTTGCTGGGAGCTAAGAGACAAGGATAGGCAAGCGAACTAATAGAAGGGCCTACTAAGGTCAATGAAATTAACTTAGTAGGGGAAGGGAAAAAGCATCGACCTGTATTCATAGTGGATGACCTGACTAAGAAAGGGGAGGTTGATCTCATCACTCTCCTGTGAGAGTACATGGATGTGTTTGCTTGGTGGTCCTTAGATGAACTAAAGGGAGTAGCTCTGAGGGTCATGGCTCATCATATCCATATGACTCCCAATGCAACACCAGTTAAGCAGCGACCATACCCGATGAATTCGAAGCATGCACACGTCGTTAAGGAGGAGATAGATAAGTTTTTGAAGACCGGATTCATCTACAAAATCGACCACACAAACTGGGTGTCATCTATAGTAAAGCATTGTCTTCATTGAATTTGCATACTGCATCAATTAAACATTTGATGCACACTAGAAAAGGTGAAAGCCTGATTTCACATATACTGCAATTTGAGGAGCACGCTACTAGCATGTAAGTGCCCGTAACATTGAGGATTATTTTAAATAATAAGGAATTCACACAATATAAGATAAGCTAAACAAACCCACTAGTAGGAGAAGACCCCCATACATGGAATAGTGGCCAAGGACCCCAATCACCAAATACATTTCTCTAGGAATTGTCTAAATGTTAAATGTGACATATGTGGCAGGTACCTGCTGGAGCAAGATTAGTTCTCTCTAGCAAGGAAGTAAACAGCCACGTCCAGTCAATCATCGAGCCCAAAGGAATACTCTCTAGCAAGATGAGGGAAACAAATACTGCAAAGAGGGAAGGCTATTGTAGAAGAGCTACCTAGTGGCATTGGAGTCACCTTATTGAAGTTGTATGTGTCAATTGCACTGAAGCTTCTAATTTACATGTCATTACAAGAGGTCAAAAGGGTAAAGACGGAGACAAAGACAAGGGGAAACCTATCGAGGAAAATCCTAAGCAAGATTATAAGGGGACGCAAGTCCTTAATTCCAACTTGGAAATCGACCTCTAAAAGCTATTGATAGTGAAAATGACCCCAAGAAGGATAAGAAATTGCCAAAGAAGAAGGCAAAATCCAAGAAAGAGGCACCAAAGCCTGTTTAAAGACCAAAGGAGAGAATATTCTAGCAGGAGAAGAGAGCTATTGCTAACTATCATGAATTTCATTTAGCAATTTCTCTTTGTGAGGTTAAGCCAGATTAAAATATCATGCAGTTGATCAAGTTTTCCCTAGGAGCGTGTAAAGATTTTAAGAAGATTCTACACACTAGGTATATCATGGAGCCCTTGGAAATAGCGCAGATAGGAGATTATTGGTTTGAGCATGCTGAAAAGCATTGTCCAAGGGTAGTAGCATATGTTGATGGCATACTAGTGGAACATGCCATTGTGGACATAGGATCCTCTGTCAACATTATGAGTTAGAATTGATGGAGAGGCTAAGGTTAGAGATCCAAAAAGATGCCTCCACGATTCTCCAAATGGTTGATGATAGTTTAAGACAACGTGAATGTTGCATCACTAAAATTCATGTGATGGTTGCCAATGTGAAATACATGTTGAAATTTAGCGTTATCAAGTTTATAGGGCGGCCTAGCTATCAAGTATTGCTAGGTAGGCCATGGATCTTACAAGTGGACTGTCAAGTTGATATATCCATTAGTTGGTTGATCTTTCATAGAGGTGCTAGACGTGTAGTAGTAGATTCCTACCACCTTGAATCTCCTCAAATTGAGAGAGTTAATTTATCTTTGTCAGATTTAGATACATTAGATGATCCATCTACGAGTGAGACGTTATCAAGTGAAAAATCCAACGAGGGGTCCACTACAAAGGATATCTATCAGGTAACTTTAAATGAGCTGATAGAGGCTCAGGATAGGATAAGATACACTAACACAATCGAGTTGGACCTTGGGATGATGAATGACTCATGGTGAATTAAATTAGGGTCCATACTCAGCTTGGAAGAAAGGGAGGACTATGTGTCCTTGATTCAGGAATTCTGCGACATCTTTGCTTGGAGTTATGACAAGATGAGATGTATTCCTCCCAGCCTAGATATTCATATCATTCCCCTAAAGGAAGGTAGCCGCCCTGTGCATCAAAAATTAAGCTGTATACCTTTTGAAATAAGGGACAAGCTATTTGAGGAATTGACAAAATTATAGAAAGCTAGCCTGATATTTTCAGTATGACACATAGAGTGGTGTTCACCAATCGTTATCATGAAGAAGAATAATAATCTGATTCGGCTTTGCATAGATTTCAGAGAGCTTAATAAGTAGACAATTAAGGATTACTATCCATTACCATTCATTGATTAGATTTTAGATCAATTAGCACGGGTAGGGAAATCTATTTATTTATGGATTGTGGAGGAAGATAAGCTCAAAATGATGTTTATCGTTGTCTATGGCACCTTTGCATAGCACGTGATGGCCTTTGGGTTATGTAATGTGCCTGGTTCTTGGCAACAAACATTTGATAAGACTTTTGGTGACATCTCCCCAAAGGAGTTAAAAGTTTTCATTAATGATCTAGGGGGGTAGCCACCATAAGGGATAGACAATTAATCATTTTTAGGAAATGTTTTGAGCATTATAGACAATTTTGCATTGCTCTTAATCCATGAAAGTGTGTCTTTGGGGTGCCCTATGGGTTTTTATTGGGCCATGTCATTAGTTCGATTGGTATCACCAAACCTGAAAAAGATAAAGGTCATAGTCATAATGAGCCCGCCACACACTCCAAAAGAGGTACACAACTTTTGTCATCAGTGGGATATTATCAGAGATTTATCAATGTGTTGGTAGAAAGAAGGTTACCATTGACGAACCTGTTGTCTTTTAATTGTCTGTTTAATTGGAGTGAAGCATGTGAGGTATCTTTTGAGGATGTGAAGCAAGAACTAGTGAAAGGGCCCAATCCTAAAAGTGCCTAAAAGAGATGAGGTCTTCTATATATTTTCATCAGCAACAATGCATAGTATTAGCTGCTATTTAGCCCAAATTTGGGAAGAGAAATGGTATCATCCAATTCCCTTTGCTAATTGTAAAGTGGGGATATTTGAAATTAATTATAATTATATGGAGAAATTGTGCCTTGGAATGGTTTTCAAGAAAAAGAAATTTAAGCATTGTATTCTCTATGAGAAGGTGATATTTTTTACGAAGGTGCAAGGACTTAGACTATTGATGAATAAGTTGTAGTTGCTTGACCGTTTAGCAGAGTGGTTAATCACTTTACAAGAGTTTTGTTAACAATCAGAGATAGAGACAAGAGTGAAGAAGCAACAGTCAGAGCAAAGTGCTCTCCCATTCTTCCATATCATTCCACACACAACATAGTGAATGTACAACCTAAGGTCACAAAGGACCATTCACACCAAAGCAGTTAAGTCCTAAGCACTGACTTATTTAATGTCTGCATAGTGTAGTACAGCTGGACAACCGAAGTGTCGGTTATGGTCATACCAAGAATAGGAGATCAACCTTGAAGTCTTAACACTCCCCCTCAAGCTCAAGACAGCATCTGCACACCAAGCAGCTGTCTAAAAACACTGAACTTATCTTTACCTAAGCACTTGGTAAAGATATCCGCAACCTACTCATCAGTCTTTACATGCATGAGATCAACTCATCCTACAAGAACCATCTCTTTGATGAAGTGGTAGTGTACCTCTATGTGTTTTGTTCTGGCATGATATACTGGATTCATGGCCAGGAGTACACTACTTAGATTATCGCATAGTAACTTCACTAGAGCATCCACCTGTATGTCCAAATCAGCCACCATAAGCTTGAGCAGCCATGAAATCTCGCATGCTGCCAATGCAGCACCCCTGTACTATGCCTCAATACTTGATAAAGCAACCGTAGGCTGCTTCTTGCTGCTCCAACTAATCACGCCGCTACCAAATCCAAAAGCATATCCACTCGTAGATCTATGGTCATATGAGCATCCTGCCCAATCTGCATCTGTGTATCCAATGAGTTTCAAGGGCTTATCTCTGAGATAAAACAGCCCATACTCTACAGTGGACTTAACATATCTCATAATGTGTCTAACTGCATCCAAGTGCAGCTTTCTGGCTTCTGCATAAACTGGCTTATGAGCCCTACATCATAGCTCAAGTCAGGCCTAGTGATGGTCAAGTAAATCAAACTGCCAACCATCTACCTGTACATAGTCACATCCTCTACTTCAGCTCCAGTACTCATGTCTAGCTTGACATTTTGATCAAGAGGTATATCCAATGGTTTGCATTCAGCTATGCCATACTTCTTCATCATTTCCATGGCATAGTGCTTCTGCATCAGCTATAAACCATTTTCAACCTTTATCACCTCAATACCCAAAAAGTACTTCAATTCACCTAGATCTTTCATGTCAAATTCAGATTTCAGCATCTGCATAACATGATGTATCCCCAAATCATCATCACCTGTGATTATCAGGTCATTAACATAGATAAACAGCACTACCAAGCCTTTGTCTGTCTTTTTTGTAAACAGACTGTGATCACTACCAAGCCTTTGTCTGTCTTTTTGGTAAACAAACTGTGATCAGCCCTACCAACAACAAATCCCAAGCTCTGTAAGTAATTACTGATCCTTGCATGCCAGGCTCTCGGAGCCTGCTTTAGCCCATACAATGCTTTTTTCAGCTTACATACATAATGCTGAAAATCAGGATGAACATACCCTTCAGGCTGAACCATATAAACATCCTCTGCTAAGTCACCATTAAGAAATGCATTCTTAACGTCCATCTGCTGCAATTTCCATCCTCTAGCAACAGCCAAAGCAATCACGGTGCGTATGGTTGCCATCTTGGCAACAAGGCTGAATGTTTCCTCATAATCAAGTCCATACTGTTGGGCGTACCCCTTAGCAACCGGCCTAGATTTGTACCTTTCCACACTACCATCTGACTTGCATTTGATTTTGTAGACCCATTTGCAGCAAATGGTCTTTTTCCCTTCAGGCATTGGAACAAGATCCCATGTCTTATTTTCAGCCAAGGCATTCATTTCTTGGTCCATAGCTGCACACCAATTCTCATCTTTCACTGCTTCAACATATGTACCTGGTTCTTTGATCTCCATCACCTTTGTCATGTTAGCATAATGCTTTGCAGAGTAGCCATTGTATGTCAACCTGTCAACAGGGTATCTGACCCTCTGTGAGCATCTAGGCTGTGGTGCACTGCTAGATTCCCCTCTCTCATGAGGCAGAATGTACCTGCTCTACCTTGTGCCAGGCATATAGACAGTCGGAATACCAAGTTCACTGTCTAAAGTATCAGCAGACTCATAGCCAGAAGTCATTCTACCAGGTGTCATCATACCATATCCATCCTCAGTAGATTTCTCTTTTCCTTTGATGTCCAAGACATCATATCTCCCCCTCGCTAACATACCGATGTCAGTGGATGATGAGCTCCTCAATCTCCCTATCCATGGGGATACTGTCTGACTACTAGATCCTATCATAGTAGTGCTCTGCTGCAAATCAGCTATAGATACATGAGTGGAAGGCATATCCGATGGCACTATAGCCAGTGATACATACCAAGAACCCATCTCATCAAAGAGAACATCCTTGATCACCAAAGTCTCCTCAGTAGAGGGATCATAGCATTTGTATGCCTTCTTCTCCTACGAATATATAATGAAAACACACTTATGCGCTTTTGGATCCAGCTTCTTCCTTTTTTCATTTGGAATATGCACATAAGCAAGACAGCCAAAGACTTTCATGTGACTTACATCCGACTTATAGCCATACAGCCTCTCAAATGGTGTCATCTCATGAATACCTGCAGTGGGAGTCCGATTCAAGATATACATGGCTATGGTGACACCCTCAGCCCAATAATAGAGCGGCATCTTCTTCTCATTCATCATGGCATGAGCAGCTTCCATCAAGACCCTGTTCTTTCTTTCAGCTACCCCATTCTGCTGAGGAGTGTAGCTGCAAGTAAGCTGCCTACGTATGCCATTTTTAGCCAGAAAATTGTCAAACTCATTTAACACATACTCCCCACCGCTACCTGATCTCAAGCAAGAGATATAGCAGTCAAATTCCTTTTCAACCTGCTTTTTAAACTGCTAAAAAATAGCAAACACCTCATCCTTTGTTTTCAGGATATACACCCAAGTATAGTGACTGTAATCATCAATGAATGTCACATAATACTTTGAGCCTCCCATAGATGCATTATGGGCTGGCCCCCAAACATCAGAGTGCACTAACTGCAATGGACGTGTATTGCTTACCAAATTGGCAAGCATCGCATACATGACCAATATCGGAGTATTGGAACTTGGATAAACCTATAACGAGTTGTTTTCTCTGCATAATTTGCAGCCTTTGCAAATTTACATGCCCCACTCTCTTGTGCCAAATTTCCAAATCAACATAGCTGATTTTAGCTCTAGCAAGGTAGCATGAAGAGTAAACATTCTGCCATTCCTGTGACCACGAGCTATCAACTTGCATCCATTTCCAAACTCTTCAATAAAGCAGCCATGCTTATTGAATCGAACCTGCAAGTTATGCTCCTCATCTGACCGACAGACAGTAAGTTCTTTGTAATCGATGGATCATGCAGTACATGATGCAAATTTTTCTTTCTACCATCATAAACCACAAGAGGCACTTTGCCTTTATGCTCAATGCTATGTTGCGTGTCATCACTTGTACAGACATAGCCATGTTTTTCAGCCACCATATTAGTAAACCAATCACCATGAGGGGTCATGTGGTTCGATGCCCCTAAATCAATGTACCAAACTGCATCATTAGTGCATTTTTTAGCAACCCTGTCTTTTACATACTGCATGGCAAACAGTCTATCACCTGAGAAATCATCTCCCTGACTAGACGTAGCAAAATGTCCATGTTGTTTGCCCTTTTGATTTCCCTACTTCTTCCAGCAGTCCTTGGCAATATGCCCATACTTCCCGCAGTAGTGACAATCCTTATTCCTATTGGGATTGTCAGATGGGGGCTGCTGTTGCTAGGAGCCTATGCCTCTAGGGCTAGATCTCCCCCTCTAAAGTTTCCACCACCTCTTGCATTCGATACCTGCTGGTTGTTATTGCCATAAGATGCATTCTATTGGCCTCCTCTGCTAGATCCATAGCCTCTACCTCAGCTGCCACAGCCACGCTGATTTGAATAAAAAACTACATCCTTATTTTTAGAACTGCTTGACCTTGTAGCCAAGCTAAGTTTAACCTCCTCATGTATAAGCAATGCAACCAGCTCATTAAAATCGGGCATTTGAGCCCTCACAGACATAGAAGTGTCAAAAGACTTATACTCGGGCCCCAAGCCATTCAAAGTCACAGCAACCATGTCTTCATCTTCAACCTATGAACCAACAGATGCCAGCTAATCGGCAATGGTCTTAACCTCCATGACATAATCCTATATAGATCTGCTCTTTCTCTCCATGTTGTTGAACTTTTGCTTCAATTGTATCTTCCTCGCACTTGTGGTTCTGCCATAGTACTTGACCAAAATGTCCCATGCATTCTTAGGAGAGCTGTAGTTCATTATCTGCATTACCATGGCATCTGAGATACATAAAGAGAGCCAGTGCAAGACTCTATGAGCTCTTTCTGTCCAAGCTTGGTGTAATCATCTCTGATCGGCCGTAGATCGGATCTGGGAGCTTAAGTTCAGCTTCTGCTCCAGCCACCAACTCCCAGTAGCCTTTCCCTATTAAGAAGTTCTCCATGCAGAACTTCCATATGGCATAATTGTTACTATCAAGCTTTTCCCCCACTATCTGGGTTATGTTGTCAGTCCTCTCTCCATTAGCCATATTGTACTAGACAATATTTAGTCACTGCTTGACTTCCTGCAAGCCAACAAGTATGACTAACTGTTTATGACAATTTTCTGCAATTAATTGCAATAAGAAAATAGGGTATTTCAGCCCAATGACAGCTCAAAACAGTCCAAAACAAGTGGTCTAACCTGTAGGTATAACAATCAATACATATGCTATGTAGTTACATCAGTTTAAACTCCTACAACCTCACTGCCAGGGTAAATACATACAGTGTGAAAATTGTAAACTGTGAGTAACCAGTTGTAATTTTAAGGCCAAAAACATTGATTATACATGTCATACATGTCCCATAACGCTTGCAGCAGTTCAGAGATCTATCTCTGCATATGAGTTCCCAGTCAAGTCACTCTGACATAGAGTATGACATTTGTTGCAAGTACAAAACAAGATATACCTACTGTATATTTCAGCCACTAAAAAAATAGTCACTGTCAAGGTATTTCAATCCCAAAGACTTTGCAAAATGCCATAACCTTATGCTACCATCGTTAGAAGCAATGAAGGCATTTACTGGTTATTTACTGTTCATGATATTCAAGAACCATGTCAAAGCATCTTGCTTTAGCTCCAGACATTTGCATTCAACTCCCTTCTCAATGCTCAAAGCATTTGACAGACATACGCAAGTCATAAGGTACCTGGAGCTAACCAAAATCAGCTAGTTCCCTTCAAGGGCAAGTAGTACATGCTGCCCACATAATCATGACAATTTTCAGCCTGTTAGGAGCTCACAAATCTGAGTAATTTCAACAAGAAAATGCACCTTCCAAGCATGACATTTAATACATATGTCTTCCTGAGCATATGTATGATGTATCAAGTCCTTTCAAGCATGTCAGAGAGCTTCAAATGCTCTTCAATGTCAACTATATGCTGCCCTGTCACAAATTCCAGTAGACCTATCACAATTTCATATCTATACATGTGTGTCATAGCTCATAACTTAGCTTACATTATGCATTTGTGTATCATGGACTTCAATTCCCTTCCCAAGTGTATTATCAAGCATCTAATGACTTGATTAGTGCTTATCATCATGAGTTTCAATCATGAATGACCCCGCAGAAAAATGGTGCAACATGCTGGCAGCCTGGGGAGTTCACAGTAGCAAGCTTCTTCACAAATGATGTTCAATGCCTTCTCCAAGATGTTCAATAGAGCCTTTGAAAAACTCCAAACATGCCAAGAACAACTCTTGAGCAAGATCAAGACCAAATGAAACAATGCATACCTTGTATGAGCAATGGTGAGAAATGACAGGAAGCCCTCTTCTCTTTTCAACCTTGGCAGGTCATTCTTCAAGTCTTCTTCTTGCATGCACTCCACAGAGCCCAGTCATGGGTACTCTGATACCATGTTAACAATCAGAGACAGAGACGAGAGTGAAGAAGCAACAATCAGAGCAGAGTGCTCTCCCATTCTTCCATATCATTCCACACACAACTTAGTGAATGTACAACCTAAGGTCACAAAGGACCATTCACACCAAAGCAGTTAAGTCCTAAGCACCGACTTATTTAATGTCCGCATAGTGTGGTACAGTTGGACAACTGAAGTGTCGGTTATAGTCATACCAAGGATAGTAGATCGAGCTTGAAGTTTTAACAAGTTTGTTTATGAGATTATTAAGAGTAAGACACTGAAGCTTTAGGGCATTAGGAAATGTCTTGTGGATGTCATGAAGCCAAAGGAAATTTTGGCTAAAGGAAGTGACATCGAAGGATTATTCAAAATTGATACAACTTCCATCCCTTCTATTAGTATGCACCTATAATGCATTATCTATCTGAAAGAAAATAGAGACAGATAGTTGATCATTTTAAGGAAATGTTTTGATCATTGTAGACAATTATGCAATGCTCTTAATCCAGATAGATAATGTCCCTCTACACACACGTGTAGGAAAATCTCTCTCTCTCTCTCTCTCTCTCTCTCTCTCTCTCTCTCTCTCTCTCTCTCTCTCTCTCTCTCTCTCTCTCTCTCTCTCTCTCTCTCTCTCTCTCTCTCTCTCTCTCTCTCTCTCTCTCTCTCTCTCTCTCTCTCTCTCTCTCTCTCTCTCTCTCTCTCTCTCTCTCTTCTTTTAGATAGATAATGTGTCATAGCTGCATATACCAAGAGAAGGGATGGAAGTTGTATCAATTTTGAATAATCCTTCGATGTCACTTCAGCAAGAAATCTCTCTCTCTCTCTCTCTCTCTCTCTCTCTCTCTCTCTCTCTCTCTCTCTCTCTCTCTCTCTCTCTCTCTCTCTCTCTCTCCTTTTAGATAGATAATGTGTCATAGCTGCATATACCAAGAGAAGGGATGGAAGTTGTATCAATTTTGAATAATCCTTCGATGTCACTTCAGCAAGAAATCTCTCTCTCTCTCTCTCTCTCTCTCTCTCTCTCTCTCTCCTTTTAGATAGATAATGTGTCATAGCTGCATATACCAAGAGAAGGGATGGAAGTTGTATCAATTTTGAATAATCCTTCGATGTCACTTCAGCAAGAAATCTCTCTCTCTCTCTCTCTCTCTCTCTCTCTCTCTCTCTCTCTCTCCCCCTTCAGATAAGTTTGAAGAAAACATTGTATGGATTGAAGCAAGCACCTAGAGCTTGGAATGCTAAGATAAGTTTGGTCTCATCTTCAAGACCTGTGACTAGATCCCAATAGCCTCTTGCAATTAAGAAGTTGGACATCCTAAACTTCTATAAAACAAAGTTATTGTAGTCCCTCTTCTCACCTACTATCTAGGTGATAGTATCCTTCTCTTGTTAGAATATCAAGCTCCCATTACTCTCCTGTCAGTATGTATGACCGACATTAGCTGTGTCCAGCTGTATCAGCAAGTGTGGGACATTAAATAAGTCAGTGGTCTTAGACCCAATGTGAATGGTCCTACGGACCTTAGTACTATTGTATACACTTATGTTATGTTAGTAGTCTATGAAATAATGGAAGATGATGAACGACCTGAAGGTCACGTTGCTGCTCCATTACATTGTCTCTCTCCCTCTCTCTTCCAACATGGTAGCAGAGCCATCATGGATGGGCTCTTGAAGGCATGAAGCTGTGAGAAAGACCTACAGCCTGAAGACTCAGGGCAGTGGTTGAAGAGAAGCAGGCTATCATTGTGCAGGCTGACATTGTATCTGTGAAGGTATGCATTTTGCCATTTTGGGTTCTATGGTTCATGGCAGTGCTTGAGACTTGATTAGAGCCTTTAGGAGACTTGGTTGAGAATGTAGAAGGAGACGACCTACTATTGTAAACTGTCATGCTGATGGCGTGTTTGCGCCTACTGTAAATGAATGCTGTCCTGCTGCTACTGAAGACATAAATCACTACTTGAGTGATCCAGAGCTTGTATGCTTGCTTGGGAAGACATATTAATGATCTGACATGTCAATGCTTGGTCTGGAGTTGATAAATGAGCTGGAATACTGAAGTATAGATCTAAAATTGAAGACAAGCTCCTGTAAACTGAAACAAGGCAGCATACACTGATCACTCTTTGAAGCATTGAAGCCATCTGATGAGCATTTTGAGCTCTACAAAAGTGAGGGCTCATTCAGGAAGCATATGTACTGAGTTTGATGCATTTGGATTGCATTTTACTAATAAAATATTCAGATCTGAATTTTTATGACAGGCTGAAATTTGTCATAAAACTATCATCATCATATACTCATTGCCTTGAAGAAGTACATGCCTTTTGTTACCTATAGGGAGTTGTATGGTACGGGATATGATTGTTGAATGCTATGAGCATTGAGATGAGCATTGAAGGCTCTTAAAAACTGAAATCTGAATCAGAGAACAAATGCTTTGACAATGTATTGGCTGGTCATAAACAGTCCATGTACTTTTTGGCATTACTTATTGAAGACAGAGAGCTTGCGAATGCCCATATGGTTATGTATTGATCCTTACACACAATGGCATATGTATGAAGTGGCTTGAGGATCTCTTGGGCTAAAATACATCTTGGTTTGACAGTTTATTGGCTGTATACAATCTATGAGCAAATTTATGTCACTTGTACTTGCTGGATATGCACTGTTTTGTGCCCGTATGACTATGTCTAGTTGCCTACATATACTAGCAAATGTCTGGAAAGTTTGGAGCATGTATGACATGTTTTAAAGTGGTTTTTGATAGTAAATTCACTGTTGGTTATTGAAAAATTACAGGTTTCAGACTGCGTATTCTCTTTACTCCAATAAGCTTGCATGACACAGAGTTACAATACCTGCAAAGTCTATGTACTGACTAATGTACCTACGGGTTATACCACGTGTTTGTGGATATTTTTGAGGTTGTAAAGGGCTGAAATACCCTGGTTTTTTGCAAAGAATAGTTGCAAAAAACTGTCATAAACAGTCAAGGACTGAGGTTGGTCAGAGTGACTTGTTGGCTTGCAGGAAGTCAGATAGTGACTAAATAGTGTCTACTACAACATGGCAAGTGCAAAAAGGACTGACAACATAACCCAGATAGTGGGGGAAAAGCCTGACGGTAACAATTATGACATATGGAAGTTCCTCATGGAGAACTTCTTAATAGGGAAAGGCTATTGGGAGTTGGTGACTGGAGCGGAAGCTAAACCTGAGCTCCCAGATCGACCTACGGCTGATCAGAGACGATTACATCGAGCTTGGACAAAAAGAGCTCGTAGAGTCTTGCACTAGCTCTCTTTATGTATCTCAGATGCCATGGTAATGCAGATAATGAACTGCAGCTCTCCTAAGGATGAATGGGACATTTTGGTCAAGTTTTATGGCACAACCACAAATGCCAAGAAGATACAGTTGAAGCAGAAGTTCAAAAACATGGAGAGGAAGAGCAGATCTATACAGGATTATGTCACGGAGGTTAAGACCATTGCGGATTAGTTGGCATATGTTGGTTCACAGGTTGAAGATGAAGACATGGTTGCTGTGACCTTGAACGGCTTGGGACCTGAGTATAAGTCTTTTGACACTTCTGTGTCTGTGTGGGCTAAAATGCCTGATTTTAATGAGTTGGTTGCATTGCTTATCCATGAAGAGGTTAAGCTTGATTTGGCTGCAGGATCTAGCAGTTCTAAAAACAAGGATGCAGCTTTCTATTCCAATAAACGTGGCCGGGGAAACCGTGGTAGAGGCTATGGATTTGGTAGAGGAGGCCAACAAAATGCATCCTATGGCAATAACAATCAGCAGATATCGAATGCAAGAGGTGGTGGAAACTTTAGAGACAGGGAGAGATCTAGCCCTAGAGGTAGAGGCTCCTGGCAATAGCAGCGTCCATCTAACAATCCAAACAAGGATAAGGATTGTCATTACTACGGAAAGTATGGGCATATTGCCAAGGACTGCTGGAAGAAGCAGGGCAATCAAAAAGGCAAACAACATGGGCATTTTGCTACATCTAGTTAGGCAGATAATACTTCAGGAGATAGATTGTTTGACATGCAGTATGTAAAAGACAGAGTTGCTGAAAAATGCACTGATGATGCAGTTTGGTATATTGATTCAGGGGCATCGAACCACATGACTCCTCATGGTGATTGGTTCACTGATATGGTGGCTGAAAAAAATGATTATGTCTGTACAGGTGATGACATGTAGCATAGCATTGAGCATAAAGGCAAAGTGCCTCTTGTGGTTCATGATGGCAAAAAGAAAAATTTGCATGATGTATTGCATGTTCCTTCGATTACGAAGAACCTACTGTCTATTGGTCAGATGACGGAGCAGAACTTGCAGGTTAGATTCAACAAGCATGGTTGCTTTATTGAAGAGTTTGGTA
Organism: Lygodium microphyllum; assembly: GCF_053477565.2. Taxonomy (NCBI): domain Eukaryota; kingdom Viridiplantae; phylum Streptophyta; class Polypodiopsida; order Schizaeales; family Lygodiaceae; genus Lygodium; species Lygodium microphyllum. The sequence goes on along the minus strand of NC_141164.1, from coordinate 117,514,265 downwards.
ATGGATGCAAGTTAATAGCTCGTGGTCACAGGAATGGTAGAATGTTTACTCTTGATGCTACCTTGCCAAAGCTGAATTCAACCATGTTTGCCCATGGTTCTGGCACTATCAAAGACTTGGAAATTTGGCACAAGAGAGTGGGGCATGTAAATTTGCAAAGGCTGCAAATTATGTAGAAAAAACAGCTTGTTACAGGTTTACCCAAGTTCCAATATTCAGATATTGGTCATGTATGTGATGGTTGCCAGTTTGGTAAGCAGTCAAGGTTGCCATTTGTCAGGCATGTAAGGTAGAGTACATGTCCGTTACAGTTAGTGCACTCTAATGTTTGGGGGCCATCCCATAATGCATCCATGGGAGGCTCAAAGTATTATGTTACATTCATTGATGATTACAGTCGCTATACTTGGGTTTACATTCTGAAGACAAAGGATGAGGTGTTTGCTATTTTTCAACAGTTTAAAAAGCAGGTTGAAAAGGAATTTGATTGTTATATCTCTTGCTTAAGATCAGATAGCGGTGGGGAGTATGTGTCAAATGAGTTTGACAACTTTCTAGCTGAAAATGGCATACGTAGGCAGCTTACCTGCAGCTACACTCCTCAGCAAAATGGGGTAGCTGAAAGGAAGAATAGGGTCTTGATGGAAGCTGCTCATGCCATGATGAATGAGAAAAAGATGCCACTCTATTATTGGGCTGAGACTGTTATGGCAGCCATGTATATCTTGAATCGGACTCCCACTGCAGGTATTCATGAGATGACACCGTTTGAGAAGCTGTATGGCTATAAGCCGGATGTAAGTCACATGAAAGTCTTTAGCTGTCTTGCATATGTGCGTATTCTAGATAAAAAAAGGAAGAAGCTGGATCCAAAAGCGCATAAGTGTGTCTTCATTGGATATTCACAAGAGAAGAAGGCATACAAATGCTATGATCCCTCTACCAGGGAGACCTTGGTGAGCAGGGATGTTATTTTTTATTAGATGGGTTCTTCGTATGTATCACCGGCAATAGTGCCATCAGATATGCCTTCATCTCATGTATCTATAGTTGATATGCAGTAGAGCACTGCTATGATAGGACCTAGTAGTCAGACAGTATCTCCATGGACAGGGAGATTGAGGAGCTCACCATCCACTGACACCAGTATGTCAGTGAGGGGGAGATATGATGTCGCAGACAAAGGAAAAGAGAAAGTTACTGAGGATGTATCTAGGATGATAACACCTGGTAGGATGACTTCTGGATATGAGTCTACTAACACTTTAGACAGTGAACTTGGTATTCCGACTGTCTATACACTTGCCGCAAGGCAGAGCAAGTACATTCCGCCTCATGAGAGAGGGGAATCGAGCAGTGCACCACAGCTTAGACGCTCATAGAGGGTTAGATACCCTGTTGACAGGTTGACATATAGTGGCTACACTGCAAAGCATTATGCTTACATGACAAAAGTGATGGAGGTCAAAGAACTAGGTACATATACTGAAGCAGTGGAAAATGAAAACTGGTGTGCAGCTATGGATGAAGAAATGAATGCCTTGGCTGAAAATAAGACATGGGATCTTGTGCCACTACCTAAAGAAAAAAAGACCATTGGCTGCAAATGGGTCTACAAAATTAAATGCAAGTCGGATGGCAGTGTGGAAAGGTACAAAGCCAGGCTGGTTGCTAAGGGGTATGCCCAACAGTATGGACTTGATTATGAGGAAACATTCAGCCCTGTTGCCAAAATGGCAACCATACGCACTGTGATTGCTTTGGCTACTGCTAGAGGATGGAAATTACAGCAAATGGACGTTAAGAATGCATTTCTTAATGGTGACTTAGTAGAGGATGTCTATATGGTTCAACCAGAAGAGTATGTTCACCCTGATTTTCAGCATTATGTATGCAAGTTGAAAAAGGCACTATATGGGCTGAAGCAGGCTCCGAGAGCTTGGCATGCTAGGATCAGTAACTACTTGCAGAGGTTGGGTTTTACTATTGGTAGGGCTGATCACAGCCTATTTACAAAGAAGACCGATAGTGGCTTGGTAGTGCTGGTCATATATGTTGATGATTTGATAATCACTGGTGATGATGACTTGGGCATACAGCATGTTATGAAGATGCTGAAATCTGAATTTGACATGAAAGATCTAGGTGAATTGAAATACTTTTTGGGTATTGAGGTAATCAAGGCTGAAAATGGTTTATGGCTGATGCAGAAACATTATGCCATGGAAATGCTGAAGAAGTATGGCATGGATGAATGCAAACCATTGGATACACCCCTTGATCAGAATATCAAGCTGGACATTAGCATTGGAGCTGAAATTCAAGATGTGACTATGTACAGGTAGATGGTTGGAAGTCTGATCTACTTGACCATCACTAGGCCGGATTTGAGTTATACAGTTGGGCTCATAAGTCAGTTTATGCAGAATCCCAGGAAGCCACATTTGGATGCTATTAGGCGGATTATGAGATATGTTAAGTCGACACTGAAGGGAGAGCAATCGAACAGATCAAGGCAGACTCTAGGCTTAGAAGGGAAAGGATAGGCTGGAATGAAAAAGGAGTCGTGATAATGGAGTGTGATAGGTCCTGGTTGGAGCACATGGGAGCCATGGATTACGAGCAAGCAGGGGTGGTGCAGCCACTGGTAGCTCCAGTACTGAAGATGGATTCACCTACTAAATTATGACCCCCTGGCAAAACTCCTTCCTCAAGCGAGGGATGTGAGTTTAACTCGGAGTCTGAAGTCAATACTACAAAGAGTGATCTCGAAATACCCCAACCCTCTAAGGTCAAATGCACCAAAGGGGACTTGCCAGTCCACCTAAGGCGCAGACGGCTAAGGGAGGAGGCTAGGAAGCAAACTAAAGACTAAGAAGCAGAGAGGCAAAAGAAGCCGCAGGATCTCCCCAAATGCTTCACGAAGTTTAAGAAGGGTGATAGAGTGGTGATTTTGCTATGAGCAAAGAGACAAGGGCAAGCCAGTGAACCAATTGAGGGACCCGCCAGGGTCAAGGAAGTCAACCTGGTAGGGGAAGGCGAGAAGCCTCGACCTGCGTTCATAGCTGACGACCTGACCAAGGATGAGGAGGCTAGACTTGTTGCTCTCCTACGAGAGTATGTCGATGTGTTTGCCTGGTCCTTGGAGGAACTTAGAGGAGTCGATCCTAAGGTTGTGACCCATAATATTCCAATGGTTCCAGATGCGGTGCCAACAAAGCAACGACCATACCCTATGAATCCCAAACACGCCCATGCAGTGAAGGAAGAAATCGATAAGATCATGAAGGCGAGATTTATATATGAGATGAGCACACTGATTGGGTATCGCCCATAGTGATTGTTATGAAAAAGAATGGTAAAATTCAAGTGTGTGTGAATTACAAGAAAGTTAATGCCGCTACGAAGAGGGATAACTACCCCTTACTGTATACCAAGCACATGCTAGAGAGGGTGGCAGGCAAAGAAGCCTACAGCTTCCTGAATGGCTTCCCCGGCTATAATCAAGTGCAAGTGCACCCTGACGACAGGCACAAGACTGCCTTCGCCACGGACTGGGGTGTATTCGCCTACATCGATATGCCCTTTGGGTTAATGAATGCGCTTGCAACCTTCCAATGATTAATGTGCACCATCTTCAAGGATATGCTAAGACGCGAGTTAGAGGTGTTCATAGATGACTTATGTATACACTCTAGTTGGGCCAAACACTTAGAGAGGTTGAGAGCTGTCTTTAAATGGTGTCGGTTATACAACCTCTCGTTGAACCCCTTGAAGTGCCAGTTCTGGGTGAAGCACAGATGTATCCTAGGGCACGTCATGTCAAGGAATGGCATTGCCACCAACTTCTCAAAAGTCAAGGTCATTGTCAACCTACCACCACCCATTAACTACAAGGGCGTTCATTGTTTCTTAGGCCATACGGGATACTACCGATGCTTTGTACTGAACTGCGTGTTGATTGCTAGACCATTATACAAGTTGCTGATTGTATTCGAGTGGACTGAGGAATGCCAGCATGCGTATGAGCAGTTGAAGAAGGCTCTCACCATTGCACCAATCTTACGAGCCCCAAACTAGAGTATAAAATTCCATGTACACATAGATGCCTCTAAGATTGCTATTGGAGCTATTCTATGCCAGTCTGGACTCAGTGAGCTTTGCCAGCAGGCAGCTCACTGAAACGGAGATGAACTATTCCATTACAGAAAAAAGGGAAGGGTTAGCCATGGTGTTTGCTGTAAAGAAATTTAGGCATTATCTATTGGCCACACCCTTCGTCTTTTTCGTTGACCATCAAGCCTTGATGTATCTTGTGAACAAGTCGTGCGCTACAGGTCGCATAGCGAGATGGTTACTTCTCTTGTTGGAGTTTGATTTCTTTATGGTTGTACGTAAGGGAAAGCAGCACTACATGGCAGATCACATGTCCCGCATACCCACAGGAGAAGGTGCTGGACAAGGCATACCTAACGACTTACCAGACGCTCATCTCTTTGGCATGTCTAGCGAAGGAGACTTGTTTAGGGCTAATTTGATGCCATATTGGGCCGATGTAGTTCAAGTGCTAGAGAACGGTCTGCCTAAGAGACTTATTGAGAAAGCCAGGCTAAGGAGACTTATCTTAAAAATCCAGCCATACCAACTGATCGCTGGCCAACTCTATAGGTTGGGACAAGACGGTTTGTTGCATAAATGTGTGTGCAAGCACGAGATGCACGATATATTGAGAGAAGTGCATGGCGGGATAGCTGGCGAACACTTTAGTGGGGATACGACTGCCCATAAGGTGTTACAATCCCAACTATGGTGGCCTGCCCTATTCCATGATGCTGTTAAGTTTGTCAAACACTACGACGAGTGCCAAAGGACTAAGGTACCCATGCACAAGGATAAGATGGAGTTGACCCTCATAATAGCTCAATAGCCCTTCAAAAAATGGGGCGTTGACTTCATTGGACCTATCAGTCCTGCGGCATAGTACTCCCAGGCACGCTACATCATTGTGGCAACAACTGATTACCTGACAAAGTGGGTGGAGGCAAGAGCCACTAGAAAGAACGATGCTAGAACCACTGCGAAGTTCCTGTGGGAGTAGGTCTTTTCATGGTTTGGTTGTCCAATCGAACTAGTGAGTGATCAGGGCACGCACTTTATTAATGAAGTGATATCCCACCTGCTCTCAACCTTCCTAATCATTCATAGAAGGTCCTCGCCCTACTATCCTCATGCAAATGGCCAAGCAGAGTCCACGAATAAAATTCTAGGTGTATGTTGCATGTAATGGCCAAAACTCTAAATGAAAGAGGTGCCACATAAGTAGGGTTGTGTTCACTTATTTTGATTGCCCTCCTTTGCTTAGCATTGGTCATGATACGATAGCCTTTTTTCTCCCATTGGAGTCGTAAGGCATACCACAGTTGTAAGAATGAAGAAGCAGAGGTGGCAAGCTGCGTGAGCTCCTCTAGTTCTTATTCAGGTGTAGAGCGAGCATGCTTGCGGTAAGAGGTGATTAGTCTTCTGAGAACAGCTTGCTCCTTTGAGATTTCTCCATTAGTGATTAATTTGGTGGCAATTTTGGAAAATTTGATGGTCATAAACTTGTAGTCTTCCCAAGTGCATGGCAATGTGCGAACATCAGAAGCAAGAGGTTTGTCAAGAAGTCCCAGGTCAAGCCTCTCATAGCTCCTAGCGAATGTGGTGAAGGTGTCATCCAACTCCTTGATGCATGTCACTATGTCATTCCCCGAGGTCTTAGCGAGATCCTTGGCCACTGAAAGGAAAGATCGTCTTTCGTACAAAGGCTTAAGACCTACTGGTGGTGATGGTGCAATTGGGCTGGTGGACAGTGGTGACTCCATTGCTGGTGTCACAAATGGGACTTTGCACTCTAGAGCACTTCGAGATGCTACAGTGGGCCTCAGTGGCATAGGAGGCATACTGCATTCTATTCGAACCGGCATGGGGGTGCGCAACTCCTCTGACCTAGATGGTACTGGGGCATCCAGCTTGGGACAATTAATGTGTTGGGAGTCATTAATCATCACTGGTGTTGGTTCAGCATTCTTTGCGATTTGTGCTTTGTATGTGCCAGCATGTCCAGCTAGAGTGGGGTTGCTTAGAGTTGAGCTTCTTGAATGTCCACACTTAGGCACCCATATCCAGGGGTTGCCCTCATAATATCCTTGTGCTCGCAAGAGATATTTGGAGATCCATCGTGGCGTGGTAGTGTGCCTATGTCGATAGCATCTAAGCTGCCTCTTAGGTTGTGACTGATAGTTTTTGCATTTAGAAGCATGTTTCTACGGTTTACCAGGAGGTGGCCCTCGCCGTTTTGGCACCCATATGAGCATGGGCTCTTTGGCCATGTGAATGGCTTGGGTGGGTTTGATTCTAGCAGTTGGAGCGTGGGGTGAGATATCCCTGCCCTTCTCCTTAGACTTGGTCATGGGGGTCTCTATCGGTGGCTTTGCAGTTGTAGGAGGTGTAAGATGACCCTTGTTGAAAGTAGTTACTATGCACACATTGCCTACAGCAAGATGGATGCGATCTAGCTTGTAGTCCACATTGCAATTTGTCTGCTTTTTGAAAATGCGGCCTGGTAGTGATTTATCACCGGCCCCTTTAGTGTTTGGTAACACATAAAAGACGACTGGGATACTTTCAGACTCGATGGAGACAGCCACTTTGCATTTTCCTAAGAGAGAGTAAGTGTTGCCCCCAAATGGGCTGAGTTTAGTGTTTGTGGGCTGTAATTTAGGTTGACCGATGCATGTCCAATGGTCATGTGTCAAGATATTACAGTCGGCACCTTTGTCAATCAGGGCATCAAAAGAATACATCCGTTCTATGGTGACCATGATTCATAGGTAGGCAGGTGCTACTGCTTCTTCATCTTGATCTATTAGTTCGGTAATTGTGGCCACACAGATGTTGACAGAGGCTTCATGCATAGGTGGTTCATGCAATGGATGGGAAGGAGGATAGTACTTTTTCATGCGACTGCCATTGAAGAAGCCTATTCCTTCCCCTTCGAGCGTCTCCAACTTGGCATTGCCCGTTCTACTAATTGCACACACCCGAAAAGGTCCCAATTCTCGAAATTTCATTTTCTGTTTGTGACCTCTCACCAAGTATAGTAGGACAAGGTCTCCTTGATTAAAGTTGCACTGGTTGACATGCTTGACAAACCATATCTTTCGTCGTGCCTTCTCATAAATCAGAGCGTGGGTGGCTAAAAGTCGAGTCTCCATGAGATGCTCTAGCTCCACTAAGCGGTCGGTCCAAGCTTCTCTTCCCTCCTAACGCTCCTGAGCTGCTATCCTTAAGCTAGGGACAAAGAAGTCTAAGGGTAGAATGGCCTCTGTTCCATAAGTCAGCCTAAAGGGCATCTGTCCGACAGCCGTCTTATAAGCTGTACAATAGGCCCACAAGGCCACCTGATCTTGGCTAAGACTTCTAGAGGTAGGGCCCGGTCCAGAGAGCGTGGGAAAGAAAATGAGAGCTCAAACGGCCTTTTCTGGAACTCTCACTGATGCAAGATGACCAAGTCCTCGGGCCAGTCTACAAGATGTGCATCACCTCTTAGTGGCATGGGCTCTTCAGGAAGTTGTCTTAGAATTGTGCGTGCTCGGCGTTGGGCCTCCTCAACTAAATCAGGTATTGGCCCAACCTTACATTGACTAGTTCCTCACGGAAGAGGAGTTGCACGTTGCTAGTCGCCTCAACTCCAGGAACATCTTTCATGATGTCTAACCTACATCACTCAAGCTTCCATATGACCATGCAAACTTGATCGTCATGCCTAGCTTGAATATAACCCTAACCTTTATACTTGGCTATTGGCCAAGTAACTCGCCCCACACAGCCCATGCGAGCCTTGCTCCTTGTTGAGATGACAAGCTCAACACATGTGGACATTGATGATGGACCGCCTGGTTAGATGGGTCCACACGTCCATACTTAGCACGTCAGTGGTCATTATGACTCTCACATGGCCACTGACTCATTACTTATTATATTTAGGTTGTTACACCTATTTACAGCTGGCATAGTTGTAGCGCCAGTCAACTAGTGTAATCGGTTATGCATTGTTTGACTTAGTAGGCCACTTTCCTTTATGTTATATCTTATCTATACTTTGTGTATATTGGAAAGTGTGTGGAAGAAGAAGAAGAAATCAGCAAGAAAACATTTTGGCCTCCATCTCTCTTCTTGTCTCTTGAGTGAGCTTCTCCTTGTGCATTCTGTATGTGATCGACATAGCATCTTGAGCAAGTCCCCCCATCACGCGATTCTTGACATGGTATCAGAGCCGCGCCACTGAGAGAGGCTGATTTCGAAGGCTGAAGCAAAGGAGAAGAAGCAAGGTTTGAGCAAGCAAGCCATGGGTAAGAAGCTCTCCCATTCTTCCACTCTCTCTCTTGGATAGTACTTGTGGAGGCACCGAAAGCAGGGCAAAGCAAAAATCTCAGATTGCAGTGAGATTTGGTGTCCGTGAAGAGCGATGTCTATTCTGCAGGGCTTACCCACAGTTATTTTGGGCATCTGAGGCCGTTTCAGGGCCCGTTTTAGAGCCGCAAGGTTGTGGACAGCAGTTTCACGATACCCTGTGACTTCGACTGTATTGACCAAAAGTGGGTGCGCAGGTTACAGATTTCAGATCTGTAAGTTCAAAGGTGTTTATCAACAAGTAAACACAAGGTTTATCTGCAAACTGGTTGTAGATTGCATGTAGTGTTGAGCAGATAGTGAAAAAGGCTGTCTGGTGTATTGCTGTGCACTACAGGTCGAGGGTTGCAGAAGATTTGCTTGCTGTTTGGTATTAGTTTTGTGATAATGGCAGAGAACAGTCGAAGCCCCATCATTGAGAAGCTCGACAAGAACAACTACCCTTCATGGAAGTTCCATGTCACAAATTTCCTTATTGGAAAAGGCCTCTACGAGTTTGTTTCAGGTGAAGAAAAGGAGCCGGAGGTGAGTGATCCTCCAACTGCAGAAGAGACAAAGGCACGGAAGGAATGGAATGCAAAAGATAAAAAGGTAATGTATTGGTTGTCTGCAATAATTGACAATAATATGTTGGGACACATTAGAAATGCAGAGAATTCATATGCAGCTTGGACCATACTTGAAAGTATGTTTTCTATAAATACAAAGGCACGAAAGATTCAACTCAAGCAAGAGTTGAATACATTAAAGAAAGGGAATATGTCTATCAATGAGTATGCACTGAAGGTAAGAAGCATTGCAGATGCATTGGCAGCGATTGATGCAATGCCCGATGATGATGATTTGGTGTCGTCTACCTTGGGTGGACTTAACAATGAAAAGGCTTGGAAGTCTTTTGTAACTTCCGTATATGTTAGAAAGCCATTTCCAGATTTCAATGAGTTGGTCTCCCTTATGATCACTGAAGAGATCAACATGCAGAGTGAGACATCTGAAAGAAGTGGTGAACAAGTCCAAGGTTTCTACTCCAGTTCAGGAAGGGGACATCGCAGGTTCTCTTCAAGAGGCCGTGGTACAGGACGTGGTAGTGACAACCAGCAAAACAGATTGAATCAGCAATTTGGCGATATGCAGGTTTCAGGAGGTCATGGTAACTTTAGAGGTAGGGGGAGCTTTAGAGGAAGAGGTGGATGGCAGAACAGAGGCTCTAACAACTCTGGTATTGTGTGTCACTACTGTGGCAAAACAGGTCATATTGCAGCCCAATGTTATGCTAAGAAAGATGATATTCACAGTGGTAAGTTGCAGCAAGGAAACTATGCATCGTCTTCACGACAGAATGAAGATAAAAATGAGCGTCTGTTTGTTATGCAGCGTATATGTTGAATGCTGTTATAGGAAAGGGAACGCATGACGATGCTTGGTATGTTGATTCAGGCGCATCCAATCATATGTCCAGCCATGCAGAATGGTTTGGAGAGATACAGGATTTGCAAAATGTAGGTTATGTGCAGACGGGTGATGATTCATGCCACCCAATTTCACACATTGGAAAAGTTTCCTTGTCCTTGCATGATGGTAAGACAAAGAGTCTTTCAGATGTGTTACATGTGCCATCTATTACAAAGAACTTGGTGTCAGTGGGTCAAATGGTAGAGCAAGGGCTGCAGGTGAGATTTAATGCAAAGGGCTTCTTTGTAGAAGACTTCAATGACAAGTGCAAGTTAGTAGCAAAGGGAAGCAGAGTTGGACATATGTTTACTCTGGATGCTGGAATTCCTACTATGAATGCTGCTATGTATGCTAAAGGAAAAGGTGTTGTTGCAGATATTGAAATTTGGCACAAACGCATTGGACATGCAAATGTACAAAGGCTGAAATTAATGCAGTCCAAAGGGTTGGTTACAGGTTTGCCTACATTTAGAGTTGTAGAATTTCATAAGGTATGCGAAGCATGTTAGTTTGGTAAGCAGGCAAGACAACCCTTTTCACATGACAGAGATGTAAGCAGAAATATCCTTGATGTTGTGCATACAGACATTTGGGAGCCTACACAAAATGTATCTCTTGGAGGCAGTTCATACTTTGTCACATTCATTGATGATTGTTCTAGAAAGCTGTGGGTATATTTTATGAAGGAAAAGAGTGAAGCTTTTGAGCACTTTAGAACTTTCAAGGCAGCAACAATTGAAAGAGAAACAAGCTTGAAAGTAAAGTGCTTGAGGTCAGATGGAGGGGGAGAGTACCTCTCGAATGAGTTCAGTGCTTTTCTGAGGTCTCATGGGATAAAGAGACAGTTCACATGCAGGTATACCCCACAGCAAAATGGGGTTGCAGAAAGGAAAAACAGGCATATTGCAGAAGTTGCACGCTCCTTGATGGCTGAAAAGAATATGCCTAAGCATTTTTTGTCTAAGGCTATTCATACTGCTGTTTATATTATGAACAGAACCCCCACAGCTACAGTTCATGGTATGACCCCCAAAGAATGTTTTACATGTAAGAAGCCTGATGTTTCACACTTGAAAGTGTTTGGCTGCATTGCATATGTTCATGTGCCAGATGAGTTGCAGAAGATACTAGATCCAAAGGCTGAAAAGTGTATCTTTATTGGATACTCCTTAGAGCAGAAAGGGTATCGCTGTTATAACCCTGTCACATGTAAGTTCAGAGTGAGCAGGGATGTCATCTTTGATGAAATGAGTAGTTGGTATGTATCTAGTGGTGATGCATTGGATGATGATGATGATCATGACACTCATGTGCGGACTGAAAAGCAAGAATCATGAACTCTTAGTGGACCAGAGACATCATCTGGTAGTCCTTGGTCTGGGAGACTAAGGAGTACCTCTACATCTTCGGGTGCATCTAGTAGCACTACAGGTAAAGACAAAGGAAAGAATAAAGTGTCAGAAGGCATTGATGCAGTTCTTGATGGAGATTCCAGTGCTCAAAGAGCCTGGATGATGAGCTTGGTATTCCTTCAGTGAGGACTCCAGGTGTGCAGAGAGTATGTGTTAATGCAAAGACTCCATTGAGTGATCCAGTGGTACGCAGGTCTAGCAGGGTGAGATACCCTATTAAAAGATTTGGTTTTGAAGGTTATGCAGCTCACCATTATGCTTATATGGTGAAACTAGTTGAGGATGTTGAGCCCACATGTTTTGAGGAGGCTGTTGGTCATGCTCATTGGGATGCAGCAATGGATGAGGAGATGGCTGCATTAGAGGCCAATAAGACTTGGGATCTAGTATCATTGCCGAAGGGCAAGAAAGCCATTGGATGTAAGTGGGTTTATAAGATTAAGCACAATGCAGATGGTTCTATTAGTAGGTACAAAGCTAGGCTGGTTGCAAAAGGCTATGCCCAGACATATGGCATAGATTATGATAAAACCTTCAGTCCAGTTGCTAGGATGGCAACTGTCAGATGTGTGATTGCTTTGGCAGCAACCAAAGGTTGGAGGTTGTAGCAAATGGATGTGAAGAATGCCTTCTTGCATGGTGATTTGCAAGAAGGTGTATATGGATCAACCAGCAGGTTATGAAGATTTAGAGCATCCCATGTATGTGAGCAGGTTGAAGAAGCACTCTATGGGCTCAAGCAAGCACCTAGAGCATGGTCTGATAAGATCGGAGAGTATCTTGTCAATATTGGCTTTTATGTTTCTGATGCTGATCACTCACTTTATGTGAGAAAGGGAGATGCAGGTTTGGTCATCATAGTCATCTATGTGGATGACTTGATTATTACAGGTGATAGTGATAGTGGGATTGCTGAAGTCAAGGATTTTTTGAAGAAGAAGTTTGAGATGAAGGATTTAGGTGAGCTAAGGTACTTCCTTGGCATTGAGGTGATCAGATATGATGATGGTATATGGCTGTCCCAAAGACAGTATGGCTTGGATATATTGTCCAAGTATGGTATGACAGCAAGCAAACCACTTTCAGTCCCATTGGAGCAGAATGTAAAGTTGAGTGCTGATGTTGGGGATGAGATAGAAGACCCTACTATGTTCAGGAGGATAGTGGGGAGTTTAATCTACATGACCATTACAAGGCCAGACTTGAGCTACGCTGTTGGTCTTGTGAGTCAGTTTATGCAAGTACTTAGAAAGTCACATTTGGATGCAGTCAGACGCATATTGAGATATGTGAAGTCCACATTACATTATGGACTTTTCTATGAGGCAGGTACAAATGTACAGGTGTTTGGATATACAGATGCAGATTGGGCTAGTAGTATGTATGATAGAAGATCTACTAGCGGATACATATTCTCTCTTGGTAGTGCTGCAGTTGCTTGGAGCAGCAAAAAGCAATCGACAGTTGCTTTGTCGAGTACAGAGGCTGAGTATAGAGGTGATGCTGTTGCAGCATGTGAGGTAGTATGGCTGCAAAAGTTATTGGCTAATTTGGATGTGTAGGTGGAAGGTCCAGTTGTCATTTATTGTGACAACATGAGTAGTATACAGTTGGCTAGGAACCCTGTGTTCCATGCCAGGACAAAACATATTGAGGTACACTACCACTTTGTGAGAGAGAAGGTACTAGCAGGTGAGATTGACTTAGTGTATGTCAGCACACAGGATCAGATAGCTGACATCTTCACAAAGGCATTGGGTACAAATAAGCTTCAAAAGTTTTGAAGCTTACTTGGAGTTGTAGAGATGCAGTTGAGCTTGAGGGGGAGTGTTGAGATGACAAGCTCAACACATGTGGACAATGATGATGGACCGCCTGGTTAGATGGGTCCACACATTTACACTTAGTACGTCAGTGGTCATTATGACTCTCACATGGCCACTGACTCATTACTTATTATATTCAGGTTGTTACACCTATTTACAGCTGGCATAGTTATATCGCCAGTCGACTAGTGTAGTCGGTTATACATTGTTTGACTTAGTAGGCCACTTTCCTTTATGTTGTATCTTATCTATACTTTGTGTATATTGTAAAGTGTGTGGAAGAAGAAGAAGAAATCAGTAAGAAAACGTTTTGGCCTCCATCTCTCTTCTTGTCTCTTGAGTGAGCTTCTCCTTGTGCATTCTATGTGTGATCGGCGTAGCATCTTGAGCAAGTCCCCCCATCACGCGATTCTTGACACTCCTTCCCTTGCTAATCCTAGAAAAGGGGGGGAGGAGCAAATGAGAGCCAAGTGACGAACCAAGTGAGGATAAAAATGATCAGCTAAATTCAAATAGGAAAGAATGCAAGGAGGAAATAGATGTTGGTTGTGAATTATTTCTAAGTTTCATTCCTCTAAATCAGCATGGCAAACTATCACACGCATACTTTCTTGGGTTTTGCTAGTAATGAATCAAGTTATAACGCTAATGTTGACTTGGTGTGATGACAGGCACCTACCATGGCAGGACAGGGCAAACTCCCATTCACAGAAGCGAAGCTGACAAGGTATGGAATCAGTGTCGAGACGCATGGATTTAGCCAATTCACATTCAAGCATACCATGAATCTAGATGAAGCCATCCTGGAAGAGCCGGTTGTGAGGGAGCTGGTGGACAAATGTAACCTCCAAAAGTACGTGGAGAAGGTCGGACAGGCTGTAGACTACAGCATGTGCGCGGATTTCTTAAGGAGCTTCGATGAAGAAACCAGCTGTGGCACGGTCACAGTAAGGGCGGGTGACCAGGAAAGAAGGATGCAAGTGCCCCTTAACGCAGATATTGTCAAGAGAGCCCTCGAGCTTGTGCCCCAGAAAGAGAGGCGCCCAAAAAGAGATGTGTATGCAATGATGGGAGTCAGAAAAGAGGACATGCACACAGTCGATGGAATCAATCTGGCTGACATTCTAGACCCTGCAACGAGGATGCAAGCTAAGATGATCCACGCTCTTTTCTGGGGCCACAAGTACAATGCACGAATGAATAGAATCGGTGTACCATTGCTGGAAAGCATTGCGACAAGAGTTCCAAAGGAGGTGGATTGGAACGGCTTTGTCCAGAAAATTATCAGGAATTCAACGGCCCTTCTAGCTCCAGCCGTAGCACCAGTTAGTGGGGAATCTTTGGCCTCTACCGCACGATCCACAAGAAAAAAACTGCCACAAAAGCCTCTACAATCAGATACGGAGGTGTCCTCACGACAATCATTGACGAGGCTATCAAGGATGCCAGCATGGAGGAAGAGCAAGCTAGGCACCAAAGCTCATCTCACCACGAGGAAGAAGGCTCGAGCAAAGAGATGGCAAGTGATGAAGGAGAACCTGAAATACCACCCACTCAAATGGCCAAGTCACAGAAGCAAATGAAGACCGACAAGAGCCAGAAAAAGAAGGCGGAGAGACTGAGCAAAGAGGAGCAGGACGAGGTGAAGAGGGATCAAAGAGAGTCAAGGAGAGTGGAGGAGCAACGAAGGAAGAAGGAAGAGGAAGAACTCGAAAGAGTTAGAGAAGAGTTAAAAAGGGCAAAAGAGGAGAGGCAAAGAAGGGTGGAGGAGGAAGCCAACGAGCTGAGGATGAAAGAACTGGTTGAGATGGCAAAGGCCACTCGTAAATCTATTGAGGAAACCCATGGAAGAGGAGGGATCAACCCCTTGAGTCCCCACCATGAGGCCGAAGCAAGTGGCAGCACGAAAGCAGCCCCAGTGACTATAGGCAAGGGCAAGTCATTGTTGCACCCCCCGCCTTCCTCCTTCATGATGGTGCCAACTGACACCACAACCGCCCCTCAACCCACGCCCTCTCTGGACACGGCCCAGCTAATGAGCATGATGTAGATGCTTGTCAGTAAAGTGGCTGAGATTGTACAGGAGACCAAAACGAAAAGACCCGCCACTGTAGATACTGAGTCCAAGAAAGATCCAAAACAGCAAAAGCTAGAGGTTTCAACCACCACAGCCCCTACTCCCATGCCACCTGGTGCAGACTATGATGCTTAAGTGGTTGAGCTCCTGGCACAGTTGGATAAAGAAAAGGAAGAAAAGAAGGTGGCCCTGGTGGAGTTGGAGAAGGAAAGGGAAACTTCGGCAGCCTTGAGGCTCGAAGTTTCAAGGCAAGGAGCCAACCGGAAAAGGGAGGTGAAAGTGCTGCAAGATCAACTGGAGGAAAAAACAAAATAAGCCCAGGACAACGAGAGCCACCTGAGACAAAGGCTAGAGGACAAAGAGCAAAACATGGTGGCAGAGCAGCGGAGCTTAAAGTTGCTAGTGCAGCAATATGCTGACCTAGAACAGAGAACAACTAGACTAGAAGGGAATGGAGAGTTAGCAGCTCAAGAAGGCGAGCCGAGCGAGCAGCAAGAGGATACCATAGTAAAGCTATGGTATAAACTCGAGGAACAAGACAGGCTGGAGAGAGAGATAGAGTTCCTAGCATGGGAAAGGCCGGCAACCCTCGCAGCAGAAGCACAAGGGCGGCAAATGACTGCAAGGTGCATTGGAGGTTGCCAAGGAAGACACAAAAGCCCTCATGGCCATGGACTTCACACAACGAAGATTGCACCTTATGGAGATCCAAAGCCACGAGCAGCTAAAGCAAGAAAAGTCAGAATTAATCGCTGAGGCAGAATAGAGGTTCAACATTGCAAATCAAGCGAAAGAAATCGCTAAAGAATAGCTGGCTAGGAAATCCAGGGAGTGGCACCAACTCTGGGTCTTGACAAATGAACAGTAGCAAGTGGTAACCACATTGGCAAGTGAGCTAGAAGAGGGAAGGAGGAACATGGACGAAAGAGCCAACGAGTGGAAAAAGAACAACTTTGAAAGAGTTAGGCAATTAACAGAACCCTTGGCGGTGGTTGATTGCGAGAGAGTGCTTGCCGAATCCAAGGCAGAAGGAGCCAATGTATGCGCCAACGCACAAAGGCAAGCCTTTCTCAGCACGGTGCTACATGTCACCCAAGCAGAGGGCAATGATTTAGTGGAGAGGGTAAGAAGGAAGCTCGAATTGACTACCCGAGCGCTAAGATATGGCCTTCAAGAATGGGAGCTTCCCACCGACACGGGAATCACAAAAGAGTGGAAATTCCACTAGTTGCATCGTGCCGGCCTCTCCACTATTGAGCTTAAGGAACTAGGGTTCGAAGAATAGGAGTAGTCGACACCACCACCACAAGTAGCCCCAGCAGTGGTGGTCGAGCAGAATACCAAAGAGGGTCCGGAATTGGAGCAAGATGCTGAAGAAGAACAACGAAGAATCCCCAATCCGCCTCTACCAAACCTCCCATCTAAAGAACCCAAAGATGCCCACATGCCTGAGCACATTGTGGCAGCCAGAAGAAAAAGGCTAAAACTGGTAGAGGAAGCACAACGCAGAGCACGGTCACTACCAAAACAATTCCCTGAAGAGCTGGTGCCACTACGAGGGGATCCCAACCCTATCGATTGGCCTTAGGAATTGATCATATGGTGTGATCGGGAGTTCCAAACGAGACCATTTCAACTTTCATTTTCCTATCCACGCTCGCTAGACTGTGCGTTGCCTCTAGGCATTCTATCCAAGATCAAGGACTTGGCCAATGATCTGGCGAACAGATGGATAGAAGAGAGGAGCCTTATCATAACTAGGTGGAGGCAAGAGCCTGCAGATTACTAGTAGGACAAGGTGAACAGGGTTCCCAAAATTGTTCAAGGCTATGAGGCACAACCGAAGTGGCGGAGGAGGATTTGGGATGCCAATTTTGATGCCTGGACCGCCTTCTGCAGCTCACTTCCTGAAGAACGTAACGACCCCATCTACATGCCCTACCCCCATAAGCATGGAGTTGATTATGACCGCACTATTCATGGGGATTTTGACTTTCCTAAAATATATAACGTAAATGCCCAGAATCTCGAGGAATGCCTAGTTTTTAGAGTAGAGGATCTCCTTCCATCCATCAACTGCTTCATTGCGGATTTTTCTTCTTGCCCAGGATCCAGCCTTCCTAACCACCTACAATTATCTTAGGCTTATCAAATTCCTATTAATGCAGAGGCCTACAGCTGAGGAAGTCCACCTTCCCCCCCTCTTTTTTGACATCAACCTAGGGATAGATAGTAGGGCTATGACTAGATTAATGATGAGGGCAACCCTACTTCCGTCCTTTTGCCTAGAAATCTTAGAGAATATGAATGATACCCACTTCACGAGGTGTAATCATCCCTTTTTGTCATCCACACCTTTGAAGGCCCGAGCTGCTATTAAAGAATACCTACAAAGCCACGCATTTCTATCCCAATGTCTGCGAGACCACCCCATGCTTCGGCTGAAGGTGATAGGCATTAACCAGAACTCCTTCTTTGTATGCAATTCTCAAAAAAAAAAGGCACGAGGGCTTACTTTACTTACTACACCTAGGGTTCACCCCTAGCTCCTCCCCCCACTTCACGCTTAGGGCACATCAAGGGCAGGACTTCCAGACCTGTCAGCCTAAGTTCTGCACTGCACCTCCAATAACACACGAACTGGGTCCTCAAGTGTGGGCATTACCAAGGGCCTACCCAAGGTTAGACCCATCTCCCAGTTCCACTGCACATGCACTTACATCACACCGTGAGACAGACACACCCCTTAGGGAGTGCACAACTTTCTCTTGCAAGCTATGATCGTAACTCAGTGATGGACCCACCATTAGCATAGATCTTGGAACCACATGTTCTTCAACTAATTATCGAGCCCCAGTTTTGACACAACTATGTGACAAATGCCGAGCATCTTCATGAAGATCAAAGCACGCTGGAATCTCTCCCAATCATCACGAATCAACACTCCATCATCTCTCTTTCACAGCAGCACCTTTTTTATTGTGGTCATCTACCCACCAATTCCACTTAGCAACAACCCCAACTATCCTACTACTCCCCACCCAAGTGCCATGGGACTAGCACTCCGCTAGGAGGGGGGTAATGTTTAGCGTAGCACAGAGGATCGGAAAATGAAGCAGAAGTGCGGGAAAAATGGAAGAAGGAGATAACCAAAAAGGCACATGACAAAGGAAGAAAAAGGCACCCCGGATGGAGGTCAGACCCTAAAAATTTGAATGACGACCTCTCCAGAAGGTTTCAGTGTTGCCTCGAGAAAAGAAAAGAGTAAAAGCGCACCATTAAATATGAAGGCGCTCCCGAATCCTTGTAAAAAGAGCATCGGGTTCACTCCTATGAAAATTGTATGCACTAGTGGGAATGGGATAAGATAGAACGGTGGGAAATAGAAAAAGAGGGCCTAGGCTAATGGCCGGCCATGTAAAAAGTGGGAATGACCACCCAAAAAGTAGGGCATGTATATAAAGTTCAAAAGTGAATGAGAAGCTCATTCTTATGTGTGGCCAAAAGTGGCTCACCTCTTCTTCGTCTTCTTCTTGTTCTTGCTTGCTTGAGCTTGTGCTTGAGAGAGGGAGTGTGAGAGTGTGAGGGAGTGAGTGTGTGAGGGTGAGGGACCGGGGAGGAGAAGCTCTCCATCTTCTCCTCTCTTCTTCTCTTCTCTTCTCTTCTCTTCTCTTGCTCACGGCTATGGAGCTTGGAGCGTGGAGCTTGAGGATGGAGCTTGCTTGAAGCTTGCACTTGGATCATGGAGCTACCGAAGTGCATGGGAGAGGAGGTAACTCGATTGACATGGAGGTAAGCTCACTACACCCATAAGGTAGGCATTGCACGTTGGCTATGTGAGAGGTAGCCATGGCCGCTCGGCTTGAAATGCTTAATCAATAAGTGGTCAGTAGGTCTCGAGGTAGAGCTCTATAGCTCCCCTCCATATGCCTTCTTCTCCTGTGAATCCAATGAAAACACACTTATGCACTTTTGGATCCAGCTTCTTCCTTTTCTCATCTAGGATGTGCACATAAGCAAGACAACTTAAGACTTTCATGTGACTTACATCTATAGCCATATAGCTTCTCAAATGGCGTCATCTCATGAATACCTGTAGTGGGAGTTCGATTCAAGATATACATGGCTGTCATAACAACCTCATCCCAATAATAGAGCGGCATCTTCTTCTCGTTCATCATGGCATAAGCAGCTTCCATCAATACCCTATTTTTACGCTCAACCACTCCATTCTGTTGTGGAGTATAATTGCAGGCAAGCTGCATACGTATGCAATTTTTAGCCAGAAAATTGTCAAACTCTTTTGACAGATACTCCTCACCGATGTATGATCTCAAGCAAGAGATATAGCAATCAAATTCCTTTTCAACCTACTTTTTAAACTACTAAAAAATAGTAAACACCTCATCCTTTATCTGCAAAATATATACCCAAGTATAATGACTATAATCATCAATGAATGTCACATAGTACTCCAAGCCTCCCGTAGATGCATTATGGGCTGGCCCCCAGACATTAGAGTGCACTAACTGCAACGGACATGTACTCTACCTTACATGCCTGACAAATAGCAACCTTTACTGCTTACCAAACTGGCAAGCATCGCATACATGACCAATGTCTGTGTATTGGAACTTGGGTAAACCTGTAACAAGATGTTTTTTCTGCATAATTTGCAGCCTCTGCAAATTCACATGTCCCACTCTCTTATGCCAAATTTCCAAGTCACAGCTAAGACTCTGTCAGCGGTCACACACCATACGAGCTTGAAGTCTCAACAAATCTCCCCTCTTTTAATGTAGCTCTCTCTCTCTCTCTCTCTCTCTCTCTCTCTCTCTCTCTCTCTCTCTCTCTCTCTCTCTCTCTCTCTCTCTCTCTCTCTCTCTCTCTCTCTCTCTCTCTCTCTCTCTCTCTCTCTCTCTCTCTCTCTCTCTCTCTCTCTCTCTCTCTCTCTCTCTCTCTCTCTCTCTCTCTCTCTCTCTCTCTCTCTCTCTCTCTCTCTCTCTCTCTCTCTCTCTCTCTCTCAAGCTCTCAAGCTCTCAAGCTCTCAAATTAGCAAATGAGCTCTCCCACCTGTTATTGGCCTACTAAAGCCCTTCTCTACACCCAATTCTGATTTTTTCCCTTTCTTCCTTTTGATGCATTACACATTAAAGCTCTTTTTCTCTCCCTTTTTCCATGTTTAGCATGTTTACAACAGCAAAAACCCTATTGTGTATACCCTTCTTTTTCTTGTTTTTTCTTTATCCTAATGCATTCAAATCACAACCAAATGCCTACACTAATCCAAGCTACTCATCTAAATCCAAAAAATCAAAAAAAATACTTGTTAAGGAGATTAAATGCCTCTTCAAACTCCCTTGCTTCCTACCTTTACAAGGGATATTTCCGCTCTTGCCTGATTTTTTCTCGTCCTTTTTTATTTCTACTTGGCCCCGTGAAATTCAACTTCAAAGAGGACTTGTTCTACCTTCTTGTATGTAGCACCAACTTCTGACGCAGGTTGCATCTTGTATGCAAAGCATATATATTCATATACTAGCTTCTGAATTATTCTAACCAAACAATGCAATGTGCAAAAGTGAACCCTTGTTAGTGGCATTTCCAAAATAGGGCACCAGTTTGGATCCACTGGAAGTAGCATTCCATTTCTCATGACTTTCTAATCACATGTTGGAGCACCTTGTTGTCTTGCCTTAGCAAGCCATTCTTTCTTTCCATTTTTCCCTTTCTTCCTAGTTTGCATGTAGTATATGCATGGAAATTATGCATTCATTGCATTCGATAAACCAAACATACACTTCAATGTTTTTACATCACTTGCAATATGCCATTCAACTTGATAGTCCCCAAACCCCTCGATGTGTAAAATTGCTCCATTATTTTGATGTTGAATAACACTTGGTATATTCGTGAGGTTTTAAAAAAATTTAAGTACTTCATGGTCCTCCTTTGGTACTTCAAATATTGTAAGCCACCATATTTCATTCTCTGATTGCACACTAAAGTATAAAGAATGGTTTTCATCGATGTTGGGATCCAATGCTTGATTCATAAGTATTATACTCACACATTTAAGTTTTTCCCCTTGATAATCTCACTCTCATTAAGTTTGAGGACCTCTACATTCTTCCATAGACATATTGTAGAACTTGACCATAGCAATTTGAACCCTACATATATCCAATAAGAATTTGTTGGATGCATTCAATACAAAGGCAACTTCTTTGGAACCATACTTCAATATGACTGTGTGTTCCAGATGTGTAGGCTCACCAATTAGTTCTAAAACGTTCTCATTTAGTTGTTTTTGAGCCTTCTTCACGTGAAATGGTTTTGGCAGAGACGTTACTCGCTTAGTTTTGAAGAATTGCTTAAAATATGTATCCAATTGTTGATAGAGTATATTATATGACTCAGAACTCATTCTCACCTTGTCATATAATCCTTGAGCATCTATAGAGTAAACAAGTTGCTCACATCCCTAAGATATTCACTTGGGACACCATCTACAATGTCCCTGAATTTATGATTTTCCAATGTATTTTTTACCATATCCTTGCTTAGGACTTTGGCAATAGTATCATTATTTGCATGAGGGAACATATTTCTCATTGTAGCAAATTGAGCATATATTCGTCTACGATATTGTCCACTTCCCTTGGTTAATTGGTGAATTGGTTTAACTAAACGGATGCACCAATGTGCTTCTTTGGGTTTTATAGTGGGCCCAGTCTCCAAAGTTTTTGTGAGCTTCCTCTTTATGTTTCGATTCTCCTTCTCCAAGTTCATAACTTTAGACTATAACTCCATATTTTGCACAAGTGTAGCATGCATAGCATCTTCAATGACAGACATTGCTTGCTGTAGGCTCTGGTTCTCCTTATCCTTCTCAGCCAATAATCTATCATTTTCCATCAAAGGCTGCATATTCCCTTGCAATCTTGTATGCATATTTTTCAAGGCTTGATAAACCCCTGCTAATCCTTGTGTGACAAGTTTGCATGTGTATCCATACAATCCTTCATTGCCTTCACAAACAAACTTTACAATTGATGTAAGCCCTTCAAATTGTGGTCGCCTTTGAGTGAGTGGATCAGGTGGATAAATGCACCCATCAACCCAAAGATTCACATTTTTTTCCTTGCATTTCTTTCTTGTTTCATCATATATCTTATTGCATCATCCCTTTCCACATTTCTTTTGAGCATTGGTGCATATTCATCTTCCAATTGAAAGTGAATATCTCTCTTTCTCTTAGTACATCCTGCACCTGCATTCTGCAAAGAAAAATGTATGCCAATTTTAACTTGCATTAACATTCAAATCACACAATTACACCCCTTTAATTCACTATATCTATATTCTCTTTTACCCAGTTGGATCTTATCTCCTTCTCTTGATTTTAGTCATGATAAATCCTAATCAATCCCTAATTAGCATGTAATCTTAGCTTTTAATCTACCTCTAATTAGCATCAAATCTTATATTTTGTTCTATCCAAAATATTCTCTCTCTATCTCTATCAAAACAAGAGTTGATCAAAGATATTTAAACACATTTATACACAAGCTTGGCTAATGGAGAACAATAACATCATCTTATCTTCTACCCTAGTTTACTATCTGTCACTCTATCGCTTATTTTCTTAGTTCCTCTCACACAATCCTCTCTCTCTCTCTCTCTCTCTCTCTCTCTCTGAATTGATACTTAAGGATTACACAACAACTGTGCAGAATAATAACATCACAGAGATTTAAAAAATAATGATACCTCCATTATCACTTGATTGTTTGTAGTATAGAATGTTGAAGAGGAAGATATCCTATAACATAGTATTGAAGAGGGAGATTGCTTGTAGCAGGATAGAGAGTGTTGTAGATAGAGATTATTTGATTTCACCAAATGGTATCAAAACCACTTCTCAATGCTACTTCAAAAGAATTCGTATGCAAGAAACCATATTCTAGAGGGAAGGAGAAGAGTATACAAAATTTGGGACAAAACTGAAGCTTTTAGAGGGAATGAAAAAATGCCCAGAAATAGGCATATACTTGTCCAAAAAATATAAAATTTACAAGAAAACTATCAAGTCAAAAAGGTGTCTCAGGGTAAAAAATAATCTACAAATATGATGTGTACGTCATTTTATTATTTTTTAACTTCTGCCCTTTTAACTAGCAAGAATGAGAATGATTCTAATATATTTTAATGTTGAAAAGTCATGAGGACATTAAAGAGTCATATATCAATGACAAGCTCCATTTTTAAAGAAAATATAATTGTATTTTTTTAGTTATGAGGATTTTGAGAAAAAGTGACCTTATCTTATAGTTTGGGAATAAAATAATAGGTGAAATCTGTTGAAAATACAAATACGAGATTTGCTTGATTGTAAAAGATATCTTATTATAATATTATTTTGGAATCTCTTTTTAGAGAGAGAGAGAGATGAGAGAAACCCCTTACGGGACAAAAAAGAGAGTCCATATTTCTCCTAATAGTAGTGAGCTTACCTCCATGCTCAATTGAGTTGCCTTCTCCCTCGAGCACTCTAGTAGCTCCACGATCCAAGTGCAAGCTTCAAGCAAGCTCGATCCTCTAGCTTCAAGCTCCATGCTCCATTGCCGCACGCACAAGACAAGAGAAGAGAATAGAATAGAATAAGAAAGGAGAAGATGGAGAGCTTCTCCGCCATGGTCCCTCGCCCTCACACACTCACTCCCTCACACTCTCACACTCCCTCTCTCAAGCACAAGCACAAGCAAGCAAGAATAAGAAGAAGAAAAACAAGAAGATGAGAGCTAGTTTTTGCCACACACAAGACTGAGCTTTTCTATTCACTTTTGGCTTTTATACATGCCTAGTCCCTTTTGGGCACCCACCCCTTTTTTACATGACCCAGTCATTTTAACCTAGGTTCTATTTTCCTATTTCCTTCTATTTACATTGTGGCTTCACCCATGCCCACCAACTCTTTATAAATTGCACACAAGTGAGCCTGGATCTCTTTTACAAAGATTTAGGGCTGCCTTTTCTTTTTAAATAATGCACATCTTTCATTTTTTCACTCGCCTTGGGTTTTTAAGGTGTCTTTGTGCTTTTGGTCATTTTTCCTATTATTTATGATGTCGAGCCGTCTTTTCCCCTTTGCCATGTATTTTAAAATTCTCTTTTGCTTCCTTTTTTCTTTTTCTTTTTTTTTTTTACATTTCTTGTACTAGGGTTAACACCTAGGGGGGCCCTCAAGTTGGGTGTCTTCTAGCCTTGGTCAACAAGCTCCATTCATAACCCTCTAGCCCTTCCCTTACCACACAATCTTAGGAAAGCCCATTAAGGGAAAGACACTACATGGTCACTTAGTATATTTGTCAACTTGAGCAATACATTGCACCTTACTTTTCACCAACTAGATCCTCAAGAATAGGACAACGCTTTGAGCTTACTTGGAGTTTGACCCATCTTGCAATTGTACATTTATGAGCACAAACCCTCACAACACAATACGAAAGCCATATCCCCTAGGGAGTGTACAACTTTTGATTGTATGTTTGTGTTAACTTGAGCATAAGAAGAAAGTAGAAAAATCAGAGAAATGCAAGTTGGGTCAACTAAAAGAGATGGAGCAAGAAGGGTAACGACTGAAAGTGCAAGGGCGGCCTCAAAAGCTAAGTCAAAGGCAAAAAGCAAAGGCGTCACCAAAATTTTATAAAAGAGCCTCCTATGCGAATTGTAAAGGGTAGAAGGGCATGGATAAAGAGAAAGAGCAACTAAAAGGGAATGGGAAAAGAGGACCTTGCCATGATTGCCAGTCATCCACCATCTCCTCTCTTCTTCTTCTCTTCTCTTCTCTTCCATTGTCTCACGCATGGCTATGGAGGATGGATCTTGGAGGAAGAGGCTTGAGGATGCTTGAGCTTGCATCACAAATCATGGAGCTATCGCAGTGCTTGAGATAGGAAGCAACTCAATCGGGCATCAAGATAAGCTCATTACACTCATAGAGAGGGATAGCAAGTCGACTAAGTGAGAGGTAGCCATTAGTGCTCACTTGAAACACTTGAAGGAATAAGAGGTCCGTGGGTCTTGGCACTTGAACGAGATCTCCCTTTACATCTAGGACCAACAGATTCAAGATTGAGTGCTTGTGCACTTCAAATCGAGCATCAAAGTAGGGTTCACCCTCGAATCGATGCTCTTTGTAGGTAGGAGATTTGGGAGTTTAATCTTCGAAACAAGTAAGTATTTTGTGTTGTTGATGATTAGGCAAGTAGGAGGAAGCATTACAGTTTTCTATTTTGAATTTCTGTTGCATTTAGAGTAGGTTAGGACCAATAACTTACAGGGAAATAGTAGGGTTTTGTTGTTATAAAACAGGCCCAAACATGGCACAGATCAAGGAAAAAGAGTGCTAGAAGGATCTACGTCACTAGGAGAATGACTGGAAAGGTTGATGAGCCTTAGCTGGGGAAGGGTTTATAACCCAAGAGGTCAAGGAAGAGCTCATTTACAACTATTGCATCCTAAGAGAGCATGAGGGGGAGAGAGAGAGAGAGAGAGAGAGAGAGTTGTAGGTATAGGACGAATCGGGCGCACTGATTCAGAGCCCGATCTTGCAATCCAGGTACAAGACGAATCAAGCGCACTGATTTCGAGCCCGATCTTGCAATCCAGCTAGTTCCAAGCCTTCCTTGTGTTCTAATCAGTAGTTCTAGAGGGTTGTAGGTTAGGCGACAAAACCCTAGGGATCTCCACCATCAATCACACCAACATTCGGGGTTGTGCCCACCACAGTTGGTGGACCAACAGTCAATGTCCAACTCCTAGAGTCGGACCATCTAACTCAGAGAGTCGACTCAGTCAAACCAACTAACTCAAATAGTTCGAGTCCACCAGAGTCACGGACCGTTCGACTCTAGGAATTGAACCAATAGGGCAGAACAAAACTAGGAAAATTTTACTAGTCTCTAATCACAGCCAGTCAAAATTGACCCTCGAAACTAGCCTCTAATGCAGCAGGGAATCTAAGAGAAACAATCACCATTGGAGCAGTGGATCTACCTGATCTAATCAATCTCATCAATAACTTGGTGGAGAGAGAAACTATAGACATAGCAGAGACAATAAGCACTAACCATGGACGGGATGAGGAACTCGACCTAGGAGGTCTCTCAATCGAAATCCAGTGGCAGTTGGTCTCGTCAATTACGACCTACAAGCTCAGACAAGACCACCATCGTAGGACATCAGAGGATGTCATAGCATACCTAGGAGAGGAGAGGAGATTAGCATGCAAAGCTTTACGAAGCCTAGTGACCTGCAATCATGAACAGCAAGCCAGGAGCTTATGGCAAAACATGGAAGTGCGTGAAATTCAGTAGAGGTGCTAGCGCTAGCAAGCAGAAATAGGATGGGTCCTGATGTCGAGAGGGAAAGAGCACTAGAGGGAGATCTTACATTGAGTGAGCTTCTCATGAAGCAACTCTTAAATAATACTTCCATCAAGCAAAGTGCCACTACAATGGTAACCTCATTGCTTGCAAGATTAGGAGTTACTCAAGGCCCCAAGAGCCAGTCTAAATTCTCGATAGTCACGAAGTAGCTAGAAAAAAGTACCAATCTAACGATGACCCATATAGCTTTGTAGATCAGTTTGAGCAAGTCTGCGAGGCCCACGGCCTCATTGATTTTACTTTGCACTCGTAAGATTTTGGTCTGTGCTTAGGACATAAGGGTAGGACTTGGTACACGAGTCTAGATGCTATCAAGTGAATTGATTTTAACAAACTCAAGGGTCTCTTCATTAAGAGATTCTCTGAGCATGGGTACTCCAACAACCTGCTAGTGTGGTTGATGAATGTCAAGCAGAGGGATAAGGAGGATATCCAGGATTACGTGACCCATGTGAGGAGTTTGTTCAAGAGAATACCTACTGGCAAGCAACCAACCGGGAGAGCAGTGTCCACAATATTCATTAATGGAATACGAAGCGAAAAGCTCTACAAGGCCTTGGCCGGAAACTCGAGCTTACAGTGAGATGCGCTAATGGAGGTCTTTGAAGAGGCCATTAGAGTGGACGGACAACTCAAGGAGAGAATTTCCAGGATCTGGAATCGGGAAGAGACTACCTGTAGGAACCCCGAGAGAGCTTCAACAACAAGCGAAAGATCAGGCCCAAGTACTCATGATAAAGGCAAGGGCACTCACTCAAGCCAAGAGCTAGCGAAGATGAGGATGGAGCTAGCTAGAATACAAGAAATAATGAGAAGACTGACATGCCCTCATGTCCAATGCATATATTGTGGCAGAAACCACCTATCAGCTGAGTATTAGGATCCTCGGTTGTCTTGACCTTGAGGCAATTGTGGTAGGTTTGTCCACGATGCCATGCATTGCAGACTGCCCATACTCGCAACCATATAATCAACCATACCTAGCGAATAGGCCGCCAAACTTCTTTGGAAGGGGGGCCCCATTGGCTCTCCCGACACCCAATGATGCCAAGCCAGTCATTCCTAGGATGGAGATAAATCCTACGGGCATACCTAGACCACCTTGACCCTACATGTGACCCATCCACCAAGTGATGCTCCAATCCACTAAGTGAAAGAGCCAAACAACAAAGAGGCTTACGTACACCCTTACGTCTCATACGACAAAGAGCACAATGCAATCCTTATGGACTACCGACCAGTACCAGTGATGGCATTAGGTAGAGGAAAAGGTAGAGGCTTAGAATAGCAGACCCAAGAACCAATCACATACTAGACTTGTGGTCACCCAAGACATATCTCTTTGCGCTACCCTGAACGAAAGCAAGCAAATCAAGACAAGGTCGATTAGAGATGCACTGAATGCAGAATCACACACCTCTTTGTTGATTTTCTCATACAAAAACCCTCCTCTAACTCGACGAACAAGCCCTTAGCCCCATTAGGGTTGTTCGGTGTCGAGACACTCAATGGGGAGGCCACGCCTATCCCTTTGTATGTCATGACTTGCGTACAGACAAAGCAGGATGGTATATCATTGCCAGGGTCTAGAAATAGATGCAACCTCAATCAAAAAGAGGAGCCATAGGAGAAGAAGGAAAAAACTAGATGCAAAGGTCACACTGAAAATAGAGAGTGCCACAACACAACACTACCTTTGGGAAAGAAACTGATGGATGCAGAGGCAAAAATGTCAGCCACCCCAAGGAAGGCTGAGAAAGAAAGTGCGAGGGTCGGGGAGTACCCCAATCCAAAGCACTAACTCAAAGCTATCAAAAAGGTGAAGGAGTGGTTGAAAGAAGCCCAGGAACACCCAAAAGACATCGAGCCCATATTGAAGGATGAGATTGACGATCTCTCAAGCATAAGCATGTTGGTGTCACCTCCATTACCAAAATTGAGAGATACGATAGCACCACAAACAGTGCCATATAAATAAAGCCTAAATGCTATGGGCCAACAAATCAGCCAAGGCCATTGGCCAGGAAGCATAGAGATAGGAGCGCGACAAGCAGCTAGGAATCTCCTCACCTCATTTTTAGTAACCAACCCTGTGGCACTAAGCCTAAGAGATCCGGTTAGGCAGCATCGGCCGCCACTATGGTAGGAGCTAAAACAATGGGCTAAAGGACCAATGGGGCAAGATGCTGCTAACTTGAACGAACACGATTCAAAAACACAAATACCGAGTCTGACATTGCACTTAGTACCAAAATCCTTGCATGTCAATGCTTTCTGGGAGGGCACTAAAAGGCATGTTGTCTTGTTGGTCTTAGCTCTAGGCGACACCACAAGGAAAGGAATCATAGACACGGGAGCAGGAGTTAATGTGCTAAGCCATGTAGTGCTCTAGACCTGGGGCAACCCACCAGTCGAGATGGCCAGGTTTAATGTCACTTTGGCTAATGGATTGAAAGTGAAGCCATTCGGTGTGATAAAGAATTGGCCAGTAAAAATCACAGGAGTTCAATTCTCAGTTGATTTTATAGTTATGAAGGGAGTAGACTATGATATCCTGCCATGCCGACCCTAGATGAACAATCTGAGAATCATAAAAGACTCGGGCAACGGTTTGATCTTCCTAGGCAATCGAACGGAATCCATAAGAGTAGAGATGGACACCTGGAAGACTATGATGGTTGACCTAGACGCCATCTCCTTTATGCTAAAGAGTGACGACTAGAATAGGAAATTTTACAAGCCACTAACTAAGTATATCCCTTGCCCTGAGGACAAGTGACACTGGATGCATATCCTTGCTACAATTGACCTACCGTTCTTGGACAACGAGGAGTACAAGCAAGTTGTTAAAGTAGTTGGCAAGACCCGAGAAGAGCCTTCACTGGCAATCCACATGATGGCTAGAAGTGCGCAGAGAGAAATGAACCCAAGTACCAAACAACAGATGAGAGCTTCATGAGATCCTAGAACACCTGACCAACAAGTTAGCAAGCAACCTATCAACAAATCTTAAACCACTCAAAGATCTCTTAAACAGACTTAAGTGGCGATGGACCAAAGTACATGACTTAAACTTGATGTACAATTGGGGCCTTAGTTCACTGACCAGAAGGATGAAACATATCAAGACTTGGGAAATGATGAGCAATCGGATGAAGATAACTCTAACAACAAATATGAGGACTTTTGTTCCTTTAGTGACGAGAGTGAAGGAGAGATTGACACAATAGAGTATGACACTGAGGGACAGGTGATATAGCAAATACGAGCAGACTCCAAACCATGCAAGGCAAATGCCTTTAGAATCAAAAGAGGAGTCATGCGCATGGGTTGCGATCGCACATGGTTGGAGCATGTAGGTGCAATAGACTTTGAGCAAAGCAGGCCTAGCCCACCATCCAACTGCCACGCCATTGCTTAAGACGGATTCACCATCGGGGAGAGACTCCCTCTTCTAGCAAAGGCGGAGAGTTTGATTCCGAGTCAAAAATAATCTTAGATAGTGATCCTAAGATACCTCGACCTTCCAAGACTAGACACACCAAGGGGGACTTACCCATCCACCTCAAGCACCGTAGATTAAAGGAGAGAAGAAGGAAGAAGCCTAAGGACGTGTAGGCAGAGGAGCAAAGAACACTACAAGACTTGCCAAGGAGATTCACCAAGTTCAAGAAAGGTGATAGAGTAGTGATCTTGCTAGGGGCCAAATGCCAAGGGCAAGCAAGCAAACCCATAGAAGGACCCGCCAGGGTCAAGGAGGTCAAATTAGCTAGGGAGAGGGGGAGACACCCTGACATATCTTTATAGCCTATGAACTAACCAAGGTAGAGAAATCAAGTCTCATTGCTCTCTCGCATGAGTATATAGACTTATTTGCTTGGTCCCTGGAGGAACTCAAAGGGGTAGATCCAAGTGTAGTGACTCACAATATACCCATGACACCCGATGCAACACTGGTCAAGCAACAACAGTACCCCATGAATCCAAAGCATGCCCATGCTATCAAGGAGGAAATTTATAAGATAATGAGAGTAGGATTCATCTACAAGGTTGAGCATATAGATTGGGTCACCCATAGTTGTCGTACTAAAGAAAAACGAAAAGATCAAAGTGTGTGTCAACTACAAGAAGGTAAACACTGCTACAAAGAGAGATAATTATCCATTACCGTATATCGATCACATGCCCAAAAGAGTAGCTGGTAAATGTTGAAATGCATGGATTTAGAGCATGGCTATGGAGGACGAAACAACACAAAGAGAATGTTCATGATGATATAGACTGAAGAGACCAACTATTACTCAAGTGAATTAGGTTCCAAGATGGAAGCTTGGGCTCATAAACACAATCTTGAGTATGACACTGACTATGACTGAAAGGACAAAGTACCGTTGTATTCCATCATTGAATGATAAGAAGGTACATTACTTTATAGGCTCATAATGGTTCCCTTTTTCTCCACTATGCTTATGGGATTTAGGCATCCTATATTTCAAGCATCCTTTCTAGTAAGCTATTTGAGTCTTGCCCTATTGCTCCATACAAAGAGGCTGTCACATGGGTGTGATTGCATATTTCTCAACACCCCTCCTCAATCACAACCGTAAAGAAAGCAGTAAGTGTACATAGGCTGTCGAGTAGAACCTTGCTAAGTGTGGGTATGCCACAAACATGGTAAACACTAGAGGCTGTTACAGAAGGCTAAGTGTGTGTACCAAAAAATATGGCCAACACCTAGGGGTTGTTACAAGGCCTCACTAAGTGTGTAGAGGTTGTTTATGGATAGGCTACATGAGGAGTTTTACAAGGCATATATCAAGAGCATTAATGGCAAGGACATTCAATAAAAAGTTCTAGTGAAAAATGGAGACAAGGACTGATGGGCCCTTGTGGTTTTCTTCATCAAATATGTCATGGTAGGCATAATAGATCTTCTTTTCTTTGTCTTCTTCTTTGATGTAGTCCACTTTTCTTTCTCTGAATCTTTTTTTGTCTTCATGGTCTTCTTTTTCTTGGTATTTCTCTTTCTGGTATGCTTGGTCTTCTTCTTCATTATGGTCTTCCTGGGCTTCTTCTTCATTGACTTTTCTTGCATTAGTCTTCATGTCCATGTCCCCCTCAAGCAAAGAGGTCACAACCTTCACTTTTTGCATAATGACCAAGGTAGCTGGAATGTCTGTAAAATCTTGAAATAAGATCATTGTTTGCACTTTAGAATACGTAAGTCTATCCATTCCTGCAAGTGGAACAAACAATTCTTCCATGTAGTATAGATGAGTAGCATGAGTCATGTTACTCTTCATGAGAAGCATCCGTTAAAAATTCTTCATGCTTAGCATTCCATGAAAGGAAATCAAATTCAATCTTGAATGTGCTTAAAAACACACGTGCCAAAAAGCACAAGGTTAGTATTACGAGATACTAGATGTGAAGAGCTAGATGTCAAGCTTGATGATGATTCTTTGATGCTTGTCTTGTAACTTGAGTTCCCTCCTTAATGGTTTGATGCCTAGATGTTTGGTGGAAACTGAGGTTAGAGTAGCAAGAACTCAAGTAGGTGAAATTGAAGTGCTTTATCAACTTGAAGAAACTTGGCTATGGCTGCCCCTTAGAGTTTTAGGATAGCGGCCTGATTTTTCACTCATTGTAGCTCAAAGAGGTAGCCATTTTGAAAACCTTTGAGTGGGAGAGGGCTTAGGTGTAGATCTTCCAAAGCCGTATGGTCTCGATGGAAATCACACTGTGTGGTGGAGAGAGAACGACTGTACGAACAGAATCGGGTGCAGATTTGGCAGTGTCTTCAAATTTGCACAATGCTAAGCAGTCGACAGGTCAATGTCCCTCTAGAATGTGCCAGGAAAGAGGAAAGGAAGTTCAAGAATGTTTCCCGAGAGAGACCTTGGAGAGATATGGCCTCTATGTGGAGATACAACTCCTCCAAGTCAAGTAGGTGCTGTTGTCCACAGACACAGTTATGGTAGCAACTCTAAACAGAGGCAATGTTGAAGCTATAGTTGCCCAATGTCAATGATTGAGGTGCGAGGAAGGAGCTCTGGAAGTAGAAAAACACTTCTCCAAAAGGAAGTTTAGAGAGATTTGGCCTATGGAGAGTGATATGAGAGCTTCAAGATGGCAGGGTGCTGCTAGCTATGGTTGCCATGGAAGCTTCACTGAAAGTAGAGATGCAAATGAAGTTGGAGATGGGGTCCAACACTCAAACTGAGATGAGCAGAGATGGAGAGGACCTAAGCCATTCTCACCATGGCTCTGATACCGTGTTTAAATGCATGGATCTAGAGCATGGCTATGGAGGACGAAACAACACAAAGAGAATGTTCATGATGACATAGAGACTGAAGAGACCAACTATTACTCAAGTGAATTAGGTTCCAAGATGGAAGATTGGACTCATAAATAAAATCTTGAGTATGACATTCACTATGACTGAAAGGAAAAAGTACATTTGTATTCCATCATTGAATGATAAGAAGGTACATTACTTTATAGGCTCATAATGGTTCCCTTTTTCTCCACTATGCTTATGGGATTCAGGCATCCTATATTTCAAGCATCCTTTCTAGTAAGCTATTTGAGTCTTGCCCTATTGCTTCATACAAAGAGGCTGTCACATGGGTGTGATTGCATATTTCTCAAGAGGCTTATAACTTCCTAGATGGCTTCTTGGGGTACAACCAGGTGCAAGTGCATCCTAATAATAGGCACAAGACTGCTTTTGCCACTAAGTGGGGAGTCTTTGCCTACATAGTCATGCCCTTCAGGTTAACTAATCTGCAACTACCTTCCAGAGGCTCATGTGTGCTATATTCAAGGATATGCTTAGGAAGGAGTTAGAGGTTTTCATCGATGATGTACGTGTTCACTCCACTTGGAAGGAGCATGTAGACAAACTCCAAGCTTTCTTTGAATGGTGTCGATTATATCGTCTCTCATTGAACCCCATAAAAGTGCCAGTTTTGGGTGAAGCACGGATGCATCCTAGGACACGTGGTGTCGAAGAACGGCATTGCCACCAACTTCTCGAAAGTCATGGTTATCGTTGATCTCCCACCACCAAACTGATTACAAGGGAGTTCAATGCTTCATAGGTCATACAAGGTATTATTGATGGTTTGTGTTGAACTATGCATTGATTGCTAGACCTCTATACAAGCTGTTGATCATATTTGAATGGACCAAGGAATGCCAACACACGTATGAGCAACTGAAAAAGGCTCTAACCACTGTACCAATTCTATGAGCCCCAGTTTGGACAATCACTTTTCATATTCATATTGACGCTTCTAAATTTGTTGTAGGAGAGAAATGTTGTGCCAACCAAGTGAACACAAAACTAAGACTATCATGTGAGCTTTACTAGCAGACAACTCATGGATACGGAAATGAATTATTCGACAATGGAGAGAGAGGGGTTAGCCATGGTATTTGTTGTAAAGAAGTTCCGGCATTATCTTTTGGCTATGCCCTTTACCTTCTTTGTTGACCATCAAGCGCCCTGCTCTACCTTGTTAATAAACCGTGCACCACAGGACACATAGCTCCATGGTTACTTCTGCTTTTAGAATTCTACTTCTCTGTGGTCATACATAAACAAAAGCAGCATTATATGGCTGACCACATGTCTCGCATCCCCACCACAGGAGAAGCCGTTGGGCAAGGCATTGCACAAACTAATTGATACACATCTATTCAGTCTATTTAGCGAAAGAGATTTGTTTGGAGCTGATTTGATGCCTTATTGGGCATATGATATAGTCTAAGTGCTTGAGCACGGACTCCTTGGAATGACCAATAGAGAAAGCCCAACTTAGGCGACTCATTCTCAAAGTCCAACCTTATCAATTGATAGCAGGCCAACTCTATTGACTAGTTCAAGGCGGATTGCTACACAGATGTGTGTGCGAGCAGGAAATGCACGATGCACTTGTAGAAGCACACGGTGGAATAGTAGGAGGGCATTTCAGTGGCAAAGACACAATAGCTCGCAAGGTACTGTAGTCTCAACTATGGTGGCCTACTCTTTTCCAAGACGCTGTATGATTTGTAAAGCATTGTGATGAGTGCCAAAGGACCAAGGTACTAGTTTACAAGGAAAAAATGGAGTTAAGTCCAATCATTTTGCAAGGCACCCATTCGAGAAATGGGAATCGACTTCATTGGGCCAATCAATCCCGTAGCACAATACTCACAAGCAAAATACATCATTGTTGCCACATACTATCTCATGAAGTGGGCAAACGCATGATCTATAAGAAAGAATTATGCTAGGACCACTACCAAGTTCCTTTGGGAGCAAGTGATCTCATGATTCAATTGCCCCATTAAACTCATTATTAACCAAGGCACACACACACTTCATCAATGAAGTGATCACTCATCTCCTATCCACCTTTTTTATCATCCATCAGAAATCCTCACCATATTATCCTCAGGCTAATGGCTAGGCTGAGTTTATGAATAAAATTCTAGTAAACATCTTGACCGAGGTAATCTCTGCTTCACACAGTGTCTGGGATAACAAGCTCATGGGCAGCTTTATGGGCCTATCACATAGCTTACAAAACGACTATGGGACAAACTCCCTTGAGGTTGACCTATGGAATTGAAGTAATTCTACATGTAGAGTTCTTTATTCCTAGCCTAAGAATTGCTCATCAAGAGAGATGGGATGGAAAGGAGGCATAGACAGAGCCCCTAATTGAGCTTGAACGCCCTTTAGAAACTTGACTTCTAGCCACCCATGTGCTAATATGCGAGAAGGCAAGATGCAAAAGCTGGTTTGACAAGCATATCAAACAGCGAGACTTTAAATAGGGAGACTTAGTACTCTTGTATTTTGTCAAGGGTCATATAAGAGATGAAGTTTAGAAGGCTAGAGCCTTTCAGGGTCTACGCACTAGCACAGCAGAACCAGTAATGTGGAACTCCAAACCCTGGAAGGAGAGAGCATTGGCTTCTTCAATGGCAGTTGCATCAAGAAGTATTACCCTCCCATGCACCCATTACATAAGCCTCCAATTCTTGAGCCCCCTTTTAGCGTACGAGTGGCCATAATTACGAAGATTGAAGATGAGGATGAGGAAACGGTAGAACCAACTTGCCTAAGCATGACGGTCACTACTAAGCACATGACCACCCTCAATGCACTAATCGATGACGGAGTTGACTTTAATTTCCTATCTCACACACATTGGACCCAAATTGGCAAACCGCAGTTATAGCCTACTAATACCAAACTCACCCCATTTGGGGGTCGATCATATGCCATCTTGGAAAAGTGCAAAATTGCAATCTCTTTGTAGTCTAAGAGTATACCAATTATCTTTTATGTGCTGCCAAACATTAAAGATGCAGGTATGAACTCATTTTTAGGACTCTTGTTTAAAAAGCAAGCTCATTGCAATGTCGACTATGAGTCCCAACACATTCAGCTCACCATAGAGGCAACGTGTGTATAGTCACTGCTTTTAGCAAGGGTTGCGCGACTCCTTCAAAGTCGACAAAGCCACCGGTAGAGAACCCCACCGTCAAGTCTAGGGAGGGGGGGCGTGCCTTGTCGCCATCTGCTGCCAAACCCCAAGACGAGTGAACCACTAGAGCCAAACCTGAGGCCCACACACCAAGGCTTCAATGGATGCCTAAACATCAAAACCTACCACCTAGGAATAGACATCCATGGCCTCGCAAGGCAAAGGACCCACACTCGAAACCTAAGAAGCCAAGATGAGATCATAGACATCGACGTATGCCACAATGGGTCCCCAAGACCTTATTACAAGCGCAAGGCTACTATGAGGGCAATACTTGGATCTAGGTACCTAAGGCCAAAACGGCCAAAGGCCCTACTCAAATGCCACCCTCAAGCTTGACCACACGAAACATCAGGACAGATCAGGCACTCAGACCACAAGAGACTCGAGCTGCTAAATCCCTAGAACCTCCAAAGTTTAGGCTAGCAAAATCTAAACCAATCTATAGGCCAAAATCCCAACCTACTACTAATAACAAACTATCTCAACCTAGGCCTACTAGTGCCCCTCAAGCCTTAGAAGCAACATTAGTAGCCACAGACCAGCCTATTGAACAAGATTCCGAGCCACAACCACATAAGCAACTCAAGCTGCAACAATCAACTATTGAACCCTCTAGTTCCAGTCAAACCCCAACCACCTGCAGGCCTTAGACCCTCTTATGAGCAAATATCAATTCTAACATTGGCCACCGCAGACTTTGCCGAGAACATAGGGGATGACTTGGTTGCTTGCCTTAAACGCTTGGATGCTACCTTTATGACACTTGTTGCTAAAAGTTACGACATGCTGGATTTAGGTCTTTTGGACAAACCTATAGCGACACAACTGCATAAACTCCCCTATTCTTGGGAAGAATTGGAATTTGTATTCATTAAGGCTTCTGATGTAGTTGAGGAGCTAATTGCCACTGAGGTCTCCAAAGAACGCGCACAAAACCGATGCCTCATTACGTCATATCACAAGAGCAATGTCCTTGCCACAAACAAAGATATCGAGGAGTTAAAACAGCTCAATCGCACTGACTCCTCTTTCTTGAGGAAATGGTATGCTCTCCGACTTCAATGGGAACTAGAGGGATACCAAATTTGGACTAACACTAAGCAACGACATGCCATCAAAACCTCAGAGTATGACTCCACTTATGTAGCTCCAACCTCCTATAGGGTGTTGATCACCATCTGCGACCTACCCCTAGAAGAGCACCTCCTAACCCACCCATATCTAGATTGAATTCTGACCGAGGAGGAGTTACACATTGCCAGTTGAGTAAACTTTGGTGACTTTCTGCGGATGTTCTCACCTACATCACTCAAGCAGGCATCCGCCCTTTCGGCATGGACTACTATGCTAATTTAGAATACAACCCAAATTTCTATACTTGGCTCATGTGGAAGTAAAGCCCCAAGAACACGTGCTGAATGTCCTTAACCTCTCAACCTCTAATCCTAGGAAGGATTCTTCTCATCCCCAAGGGGGGAGGGGGTAAGGTGAAGTAAGGTGAAATCAAGGAAAAGTGTCATAAAATTCTAGAAATGAATAGAACTGCTCGAATGAAATTTCTCTTTTTATGCTTAAAGCATATTCTTCTTTCCATAAAAGCATGATCAACTCCTGTTTATCTTCCAGCAAGAAAATGTCTTAAGAACACTAATGGTGAACCATGATATATGACAGGAACCTAAAATGGCAAGCCAAGATAAAGGTACAAAGCTCCCATTCACGAAGGACAAGCAAGCTAAGTATGGCTTAATAGTAGAAATGAGGGGCTACAGCCAATTCACATTCAAGCATGCCATGAACCTAGAAGATACCATCATGGAAGAGCCACCCATAAAACAACTCGTGGATCAGTGTAGCCTACATAAGTACATAGAGAAGGTCACAACCTACGGCAAGTGCGCAAAATTTCTGAGGAGCTTCAATGCCTGAAGGAACTGTGGCATGATGACAGTCAAGAAAGGGGAAGAAGCCCACCAAGTAGAGGTGGAATTGAGCCTTACAGTGGTGGAGAAGGCCCTGAGTTTGACTAGTAGGACGACAAAGCAACGCCTAAAGCGGGATGTGT
Source organism: Lygodium microphyllum (assembly GCF_053477565.2). NCBI lineage: Eukaryota > Viridiplantae > Streptophyta > Polypodiopsida > Schizaeales > Lygodiaceae > Lygodium > Lygodium microphyllum. The sequence continues at coordinate 117,475,978 of NC_141164.1, read as the reverse complement.
ATAACATGCTAGGGATGGACAAGGTCGTCATACGCACATTGGATGGGATAAGCTTAGCGGACATTCCAAATCCTGAGATCAAGAAGGCAATGATGGTCCGTGCTCTCTTTTCCAGTCAAAGATACAATGCCCTTATGATCCATAGATTAAATAGATTGGAATGCCTTCGTGCGAAAAACTATTGAAAGCTCAACGAAATCTTTGACCACCGGCATAGTAACGTGGCAAGAGGGGAATCCCCATCCTCCATAGCAAGATCAGCTCGAAAGAAGTTCTCCTCCAAAGGCATCCACCATCAGGTTTGGTGGAATCCTAAAACGGCCATCATCCAGGAGGCCTTGAAGGACACAAAGGGAGGTGAAGAGGGAGTAGGGGAAACCCCTAACTGATTTCCACTCCATGAATAGGTGCAATCTAGTGAAAGGACTATAAGTGATAGGGAAGAGTAGGAGATGTAGTCCCAGCCAAGGAGAGCCAAAGGCGTTGAAGAAGGGAACCCCATCAAAACTATAGAAGGAGATGAAAGAAACAATGACAAGGGAGGAATTGACCGAGCTAAGAAGGTCCCAAAAAGAGTCCAAGAGGGCCAAAGATGAGAGAAAGAGAAAATCAGAGTGAGAGGCAGAAGAGCTAAGAAGAAAGGAAGATGAGGACATGGCCAAGGCCATGCACAAGTCAGTGGAGGAGACCTTGGGCATGGAAGAACCAATCGCCATGGGCCCCTGAGGGGAAGGGGAGACAAGCAGCAGTGCCAAGGCCTCAAAAATCAAAGAAGTCCCAATAGTAATGAGCAAGGGTAAGGCCCCAATGTACCCCCTCCCACTAATCTTCATATCCCACGCTTCGACCACCTCGACCACCCAAGAAATTGCAGCCGTCATGGACAAGAGCAAGTTTATGTCCATGATGTAGTTTTTGGTGATAAAGATGTAGGAGATAGCTCCAGATTTGGAAGTAGGGAACCCCCTTGCAGGAGCCAAAAGACTAACCGTGGTCGATGTTGAATTATGGAAAGATCCCAAGAGGCAGAAGCTAGAGGCCTCCACGACTACAACATAGCCTACAATACATGTTGCCACAACGTACATTGAATATGTCAAAGAGCTTCTAACACAGCTAGAGAAGGCCAAGGAGGAGAGGAGAGCGGCAGCAAGCCGAGCTGGATATCGAAAGAGAAGCCTCAGCTGCACTCAAACCTGCCAGGCAGCAAAGCATCAATCGAAAATCCAAGAATTGAAAGAATAGCTCAAAGCCAAGAAAGAAGAAGGAGGAACGTGGGAAACAAAGTGGGCCGAGGAGAAACTGAGCCGCATAAGCCTACAACAACTCAATGAGAAACTAGCAAAGTTGAGGAGCTGCAATAAGGGAATATGAACAACATCTTGGAGGCTATGGAAGAACTAGAGGCCACAACAGAGGAGAGGGCACAAAGATACCAAAAGGAAATAGAAGACTTGAAAAAGAAGATTGCCCTAGAGTTGGTGGAGCAAGGTAGACTGGAAAGGGAGATCAAACACTTGAAGGAAGAGAAGGAAGAATCCATCGAGCAAGGAACCCAAAGGTTGCATGAGAAGCTGGTATATCTAAAACAGGAGGTGGAGGAGATAAAAGTCATGGTTGAATCCAAAAGACAGTGACAGAAAGGAAACCAAGACACCCACACATGGAGGAACGAAGATCTATCCAAGAGGCTGTCAAAAATTTCCATGCAACTCTATGTGGCGCAACAAGCCTAGAGGATAGCCAAGGAGTAATTAAACCACCGGAGGTGGTGATGATGTTGTCTCAAAGAATGGAGAAGGGCAAGGAGGAGTTGGAAAAGAGGGCCAAAAAGTGGAAAGAGCACAACTTTGAACGAATGTGAGAACTTGCTGAGGCAAAGGTTAGGACCGAAGCTGCAAAAGTAAGTTCAACGCAATGGCAAGCCTCCTTGGGCATAGTGCTCCATATAACACAAGAGGAGGGCAAGGATTCCATGGAGAGGACGAAAAGGAAGCTAGAATTGACCACCAAAGCCTTAAAGTACGGCATGCATGAGTGAGCTCTCGCCACCATCACCGATCTAACAAGAAAACGGCAATGCCATTATTTGAGACAAGCCAACCTCTCTACGAATGAGCTGAAGGATCTAGACTTTGAAGAGCATGAGCTGCCGCATCCACCCCCAGCTCAAACCCCACAAGAGCAACCTCCAGAAGAAGAGCCGAATTTTGAGCAAGAGCTAGGAGAAGAGCAATATGCTGCTCGGGAGCTTAGCCCACCATTGCTAGATGAACCCCAAGAAGATCTGGAAGGCAGCCAAGTACCAAAGCGCATCATTGCCACTAGGAGAAGAAGATGGGAATTGGTGGAGCAAGCGTAGGCAGAGAACTAGAGAATAGCCCCAAGAGCTTCTTGGAGAGCCCACGATGCAACACGAGGATAGCTATCCTATCAACCAGCCTCAAGAGGTGAGCATTTGGGAGCAAGGAGAACTCCAAACTCAGCCCTTCAAACTATCATTCCTCTATCCACATGCCCTGGACTGAGTCCTACTCAAAGCAGGATACCTCCGTCCTTCAATCACGCGCTTCCTTGAGGATTTTTCATCATGTCTAGACCCTTCTTTCATCACAAATCGTAATTATCTTAGGACCATTAGGTTTCTACTAAAGCAACCGCCAGCACCAAGGAGCCCACCTACCTCCACTCTTTTCTTATCTCAACCTAGGAATAGATAGTTGTGCCATGGCTCGACTAATGATGAGGGCTACTTTGTTACCCTCTTTTTATATGAAGGTGCTCGAAGAGATGAATGATAGCCGGTTTACCAATAGGTGTGGACACCCCCTTTTTTCAATTACACCTCTAAACATCAGGGCTAATCTCAAGAGCTACATGCAAAATCGTGCCTTTTTGAGAAAATCCCTTAGGCCACCTCGTGATGCATCATCAGAAGAGGACCAGGGTACAGCCTAGGAGCACAACCATAGCTATTTATAAATATATAATTTCTTTTTTAAGAAAATAAGAAGAAAGAAAGCAAAGATGATAAGCAACAACATCACAACAAACAGTAGTTTACACCACATAGACCACAGTACACCTAGGGATTCTCAAGTTAGGTGCGTCCAGTGACTTTGGTCAGCCGGCTCATCCCTAGCATCATTTTGATTTCCCACTTCATGCTTAGGGCACATCAAGGGCAGGATATACCTAGGGAGATAACACTCGCCTATGGTTAGAGACCTATCACCCTAAGCTGCGCATTGCACCTTCCTTATGCACAAACTGGGTCCTCAAGTGAGAGACAACACCCAAGCTGCGACTCAACTCCCAATCCCACTAGCACAATCACAATGCACCACATGGAAAAGCAGGCACACCCCCAGGTAGTGCACCTTCTTTTCTTTTCAGGTACATACAAGGCTCCAATCCTCGAACTTCAGAGGCCCCATTATCCATGCAATGTGCTTCCGACCTCCACCACCTTAACCGAGTGATCCATTTCTTTCCAAGACCAATTTTCCAGAGACCCCATCATCATCGAGTCATACATTTGCCCTTTCTCATCCAACCTTCATCAGCTCAACATCGCAAGTGTCCTGGAACTAGCACCCGCCTAAGAGAGGGATCATCTTATGTGACAATGTCACCATGCAGGCGAAACAAGGCAGAGCAAGAGGCAGCCCTAGTCAAAAAGTGAATGAAGAATCTCATTTGGAGCATTGTAGGAGAAGGCAATCGCGGAGAGCCAAAAGACAGATCCATCCAACACCATCGTGAATTTCAAAGACAGATCCATCCACCTGGCATTCTCCAAGCAGGGATCCGTCCAACACCATCATCAATTTCAAAGATAGATCTGTCTACCCGCCATTCTCCAAGCAGAGATCAGTCTAACACCATCGTAAATTTCAAAGATGGATCCATCCACCTGCCATTCTCTAAGTAGGGATCCACCTAACAACATCGTCAATTTCAAAGATAGATCCATCCACCTGCCATTCTCCAAGTAGGGATCCACCTAACACCATCGTCAATTTCAAAGACTAATTCATCCATCCGCCATTCTCCAAGTAGGGATCCATTCAACACGATATTAAATTTCAAGGACATATCCATCCCACACCATCCCCCACAAGGGCTTGTATACAAACTCAAAAAAGTCATCCAGCTACATCTCTCCCATCTTCCAACCACTAACATCAGTGGCATGGGACCAACACTTAACTAAGAGGGGGTAATGTTAACCTCAGCACAAGAAGAAAGCAGAAAAACAAGAAAAGCGCAAGTTGGGTCAACTAAAAGAGGTGGAGCAAGAAGGGAAACAACCGAACGTGCAGGGGTGGCCTCAAAAGCTAAGTCAAAGGTAGAAGTGCATTTTTAAAATGCAAAGGCGTCACCAAAATTTTGTAAAAGAGCTCCAGGCTCCCTCCTATGCAAATTGTAAAGGGTAGAAGCCCAAGGGTAAAGAGAAATAGCAACTAGAAGGGAATGGGAAAAGAGGACCTTGCCATAATGACCGGTCATGTAAAAAAGGGGATGGGTGCCCAAAGGGATGAGGGCTTTGTATATAAACTCAAAAAGAGAATGAGAAGCTCATTCTTTGGTGTGTGGCAAAGTAGACTATTCTTCTTCTCTCCTTCTCTTCTCTTGCTTGCTTGCTTGTGAGTGTTTGAGGGAGGGAGAGTGAGTGTGTGAGGGTGAGGGATCTTGGAGGTGAAGCCTTCCACCATCTCCTCTCTTCTTCTTCTTCTTATCTCTTCTCTTCTCTCATCTTGAGCGTGGCTATGGAGGATGGAGCTTGGAGGAAGATGCTTGAGGATGCTTGAGCTTACATCACGAATCATGGAGCTATCGAAGTGCTTGAGAGAGGAAGCAACTCAATCGGGCATTAAGGTAAGCTCACTACACTCGTAGAGAGGGATAGCATGTCGACTATGTAAGAGGTATCCATTAGTGCTCGCTTGAAACGCTTGAAAGAACAAATGGTCCGTGGGTCTTGGTAGTTGAGCCAGAGCTCCCTTTACAATTTGTGACATGGAGATGACTGAAAGCACCAATGACATTGATGACCCTTACAACATTGCTTCCTAACTCTCCTCAACTATGATATACACTTGGAAAACCAGTTCCTATTCCCTTTGGAATGATCAAAAACCAAGCACCATATCAACTCCTTTCTTCACTCCCCATGATCATTCTCTTCACAACACACTAGCACCAGTTCACACAATGCCACCCACGTGTTATAGAGTTGCATGGAGCTAGCACCTACCTAGGAGGTTTTAATGTTAACCTCTTCTTAGAAGTGCTGAGCAAAAGAACTCAAAAATAAAAAAAGGTAAGAGAAGTAAAAGTGTAAGGCATGGATGTAGACATAAAGAAAATATACAAAGGCGAAGGTGACACAAATGTAATTTTTGGGCTCTCATAATTTTTCAAAGAACTTTGTGTTGGAAATTTTTTTTGAGAGCTAGACTCACTCCCTTGCAAATTGTAGTACATATTTTGAAGTGAGGTATTGATGGCATGAGATTTCAACTTACTAAGCTAAAAAGGTCAATTAAAAATTAAAAGGTATGCACAAAATAAGAGAAGTCAAATTTTAGGCAAAAGAGCCCATCAAGTCCATGTATAAAACTCAAAAAATGAATGGATAAGCTCATTCTTGTGGTGTGCAATCTTGTGGATCTCTCTTTTTGTTTCTTGCTTCTTACGAGAGAGAGAGAGAGAGAGAGAGAGAGAGAGAGAGAGAGAGAGAGAGAGAGAGAGAGAGAGAGAGAGAGCACCCCTGCCATATTGAATGCTTCAGTGAGAAGGATGTCGTGAAGTACCCATAAATACTTATCAGTGCTTCAACATTGGAAACATCATCTTTACCATTGCACAAAATCGTTTGCTAAAGCCATAGCATGCTAGTGTTCTCATAACATACTCCTAAGGAATCCTGTTATATGCATTATCCAAATCCATGTTCCTCAAGTAGAAACCTCCAGTTAGCTCCATTGTGCAATCAATTCCAAACAATATATTTAGTATTGCATCATGAATGCATCTTGAGTAAACAAATCCATATTGTTGCTTAGGGATTAGCTCAGCCAAGAGGAACTTTACACTAAGTGCAAGAACCTTTGCCATTAACCTATAGGGTAAATTCAACATGGTCAACAACCTAAAATAGCCTAGCTTACTTTTGATCTCATTCTTAAGAATGAGTTTAATCAGCCCTCTATTGTGCTCAACTAGAATACTTTCATGATCTCTAAAATAAATTATTAATCTGCATAGATCTCTTTCATAGAAGTCCCATGATACTTGGTAAAATTCCACCAAGAAGGCCATCAAGGGGCACGGCAACTTTCCTTTTTCATCATTTTCACTACAAACTACAATTCCTCCTCTATAAATGGGTGCTCTTGTAGCATTGCTAGAGCTACCTCTACTCTCATTTGCATAGGCCTTGAAAAACTATCCATCCTCTCCAAGTAGCCTTCTACTAATTCTAGTTTTGCATGGAGGATCAATGATAGGTGCTTGTAAAAGACCCTTGCAATCCCTTTATCCTCCTTTATCCAATTCCCCTCTTCATCCATAATGGCTATTATTGTATCTCTTTTTTGCTTACTTGTCAATGATTGGAGAAAGATTTATGCAAGGGTTTTGCATGTAGCAATCCTAAAGCCCTCAGGTGTGGTGGACCTTCATAGAGAAGAATCTCAATCCACCTATAGTACCTGAAGAAAGCTTTCAATGTCTTGCAATAAATGTAGTAGAATATCATTAGTAGGAATAAGAGTTAGATACTTAAGAATATTGTCTCTACACAACAGAATCGTGCCATGAGCTTATCCCCCACACGCAACCCTATTTCTCCCATATATCCTTCAAAAATTTGGTTAGATCTCTCATATGAATATTCCACTTAACTTTTAGCACAAGATTAGGCTTTGAATTCCTAGACTAAAACTCCAATCTTCTTCTTATACCCAGAAATGTTGTGTTTCGTTTAAATGGTGGTGGACCTTTGAAAGTTCTTCTTACTAAAATCATTTTGCATATCGTCATAGTCAAAATGTGATCAAATGCCATTGCTTCCATTAAGGAGGAATCCTCATTTTAGAGGATAGCCACCGCAAGCATAGAACCTATCTAAGCTTGCTTCCTGCCACATGTGGCTTGTATGCTTGTTGTGCCAAGCAACACTTTGCCGATGTTTACCTACCAAATATGTTATGTCTACCAAGCATACATCATCTGAAAGTGCCCTCCATGCCACTTTTTCTTCTTCAAGCATGCACCTGGTACCATGATATTTGTCAGCTAAATATAGTGTCATGTTCCAATATTTGCACAACAATGTTTCTTCATTGTTTAGGTTACTCATAAGCCATCTCCAACATCTTACCCTTTATGCTAAAACATTGGATAGCCACATTGAGAGCCTCCCCACCTATGTTCACATACACCACCAAACACGATGCTTGTTCATCCTTGTATCTAAGGAAAGGTCTCAATGCGTCTTTCATAAGGATCATTGTATCCCCTCAACCCCTTTCACACACATTGACAAAAAGTTTATATCCCATTGAAAGACACATTTTCCCTTGTTGTAACCTCTTGTAGGCAAAAAGTTTATATCACATTGAAAAACACATTTGCCCTTGTTTTAACCTCTTGTAGGCAAAGAATACTGGGTTTATACCTCTTCGATATGTTGCACACAACTTCATGCGTCCTCTTAGTATGCAAGCCTCAAACATTCTAGCTATTTATAGTCACCTTCTTTGAAGTTCTATCCAATCTTATAAGCATTTAACTCCAATTCATCCAAAGGAATATAGATGTTCGTAAGAATATGTGTTGCCTTCTCACCAATTTTTGAGATACATCCTCTTTGTGAATGGCTTTATTTATTTGACATTATGCCTCCTAAAGAAGGCTTAATTATCCTTTGATGTGGCATTCTCCTTATCCTATCCCTACATGTAACCTTTGCCTTTACTGCTAGATGGCTTGGCTTTTGCCTTGCTGTTGAACACTTTGACAATCTCCTTCCCTTTTCCTTTACCTTCTAGTGTTGCTTGATGCATTTTGATTGCCTGTTGATGTTGCTGCTAGTTCTCTTCTTGGTACACCTAACTTAGGTTATGACCTTTCTCCTATGTAGATTGTGCCATTCTTCTTGGGACGTTCTCTTGCAAATTTGCCTAGTTCATGAAAATGGTAACATATATCTAGGATGTTAGAAAACTAAACTTCACAAAAATAACTTCAAAGTCTCTTTCATTTGGGAGCTCCAGCACATTGGGCTGATCATCCTTTCAATCCCAAAGCATGCATGCTTGCAATCTCCTTTGGGATTAGATATTATGGGAGGCACATATAAAACTCTACAAAGTGTCAAAGCCAAGCTCCTAACTTCATTCTCAAAAAAGAAATGGAGATTAGGGAAAGGAATCCATACTGAACACTCCATAAGGAGAAAGTCCTTCGGAGAAGAATGTGTAGACCATGGGTGATTGTATACAAGGTTTCCCTTGTGGGCAACATGTTATGATAATACACAATCTCTTTTTGCTTGTGACCCTAGCAAAGCCTAATAGAACCCTTTACCCATGAACTTGTGGGAGATAAGCAAGCAACGAGCTTGAAAGGTATGCACAAACTCATGAAGTAGAAAATAACTCTTTAAGCTATAAGATCATAGTACTTGGCACAAAATGCTTCCATCAAAAGGGACATCTTGGCTCGAAACACCATGAGCAAAGATTCTTCCTCTTTCTTTCATTAGCCTTATGTGTGTCAATCACCATAGCATGAGCGACCTTCTATAGGTCGACCTCCCTTTCCCTAGCATGGGATGCATAGTTGTTTGCCATCCTAGGGTAGAGCCATCTCCAACAATGTGAGAACTCCTTCTAACTATATCTAGTTGCCATTCCCCCATGCTTTTTTTTTAAACAAATCCAACTTCAAGACTTGCAATTCCTTTATAGCTCATCTTTTTATTTGCTAGACAATTTTCTTATTGTTAAACTTCTCAAATTCTAATAAGGATATTAATATTATGGCTATTTGATGCAATTTATAGCTTCGTCGTAAATGACATGCATCCATCTATTCCTCAATCATCAATAGAAATATCCCCTTACAATATAGTTTTCATAACTTGACTAGTTGAATGCTCATTAGATAGCCATGTGTCCTGAACACCTTAGGTATAATTACTCAAGGCCTAACAACTCAAATAGTAGATTTTAAAAGGTTATTTTGCAAATCATTATTGAAGTTATTGGTCTCTCTCAAAACATTCAAAGGTTTGGTTTTAAGCTCTTAAAAGGAGACTAAGTGCACAAATGGTCTTTTAATAGTTTAGTATGCAAGGCAAATCATAGACTTTGAGTTTTATTTCCGAATCACTTCTAAAGAAATTGATCTCTCTCAAAACATCCAAAATTTTACTTTCAAGGTCTTAAAAAGAGAGTATGAGTACATAATTTTCTTTTCATAAATTATCATGCAAGTTGAATGAAAACAAAAAGCAGCTACTCATTGTTGATACTTTAGTATGCAAAAAACATATGTGCATGCTTTTAAAAGTAGCTTTTTATTGGAGTCACCTTAAAAGAAAGTGAGTATTTCAAGTTGCTTTGTAGCCAAATGGTAAGAATATTTTAGAGTAGACCTTTATTGCAATCATTTGAAAGAAATGTGAGTATTTCAAGTTAGCTTTATAGTCAGATGGTGAGAATGTTGGGTCTAAGCTATTTGATGGATAACTAAGGGTTTGTTCATGTGAGTATGTGGTAATGTCACCTACCTCATGCAATGAACACCCCACATGGAGCCATCTAGGTCACATGATGAATAACCAGGTGATGGATATCTCACCTCAAATGCTGCCAACTCATCAAATGAACATCCCATATGTGGCCATCTGGGTCACATGATGAATACACATGTGGCACACATCCTAGCCAAATGGAAAATCTAAGTAAAGGTTAAACTTGACCCTTTATAATAGGAGGGGCAAGGTCCATTTAACCACCTCAAAAGGTTGATTGTTGTGGATGAGGTGGACTAAGGCATCAATGGCTACTTTCATTGCACTGCTTCTTTGCTAAAAATAGAAATTCAAAACTTTACAGCTAACTAGCTACCACCCTCTGATCTGGCCATTTGAACAAGTAGGTACCTATGGTCACCACAACATGTTTCATGACCAAACTTTAAGAAGTTGCCATACATGGGCACTAACTACACTTTCAGCAAGTTTAACAAGCAAGTGTAGTCTATGGAAATTTGTGAGAACTAAAGAAATTGCCAAGTTAATCTCATTTTAATCACTAGAATTCAAGAAAGTCTAGCTAATACATTGTGTTGACCAATTTGAGAGCATGCCTCGATTTCATTTGGCAATATGACTTTGAGAAAAGAAAAATCTGTGATATTACACACTTCTAGGTAAAGAGATGTTGTATTAAAACAATGTGAGTTGTGGTTAATGAGTATTTCCATTGACCATAATGTGAGTAACATATTTAAGAAGCATAGACATAGTGCTAACGTCTTGAGACCTCTTTCTTGTCCGGATAGGAACAGAGAAGCATCTCAATATAGTTCTTTCAAAATTGAGAGTATAGTAGCTCTAGCTATCTTCTAATCAAACTCCATATATCTTTGAGACCCAATAAAGCAGAACTCTTCATGACATTTGATCTTGGATTCCTTTTTTTCTCAATCAACTACCAATATACTTCCACTATAGTTGTTCAATAGCCCTTAGAAAATGTTAAAATGATCCATACTTTTATTATTGCATGATAGCACCTTTAAAAAATATAAAATAAGTCTACTTTGCATGATCAATAGAAGGGTGGTTATTTTAATGGATAAAATTTACATTATAACATTTACAACAGGGGCTTTTTGGTCACAATTTGTTTCTTAAGGAAATGGAGTTATCTTATTGTCTTATGCCGTTTGAGTTAAAGTACCCCCTTCGAGTGCATCTGATATGGATGATTTCTTGTATGTGCATCCCTCGAACACGATAGCTAGAAAGTTTGGTCATGTTGGTGATGTGGCCCCTAACATGAGGCATGCGGTGGAGAAGTTTTTGCAACATAGGGGTTAGTAGTTATCAACTTCCATAGAATTATAGTTCATCTCGCGAGCATCATTTTGTATGGGGATGTAAGTTTATCATGGAATATGTACTCTTATACCATCTTCTACGTGGATGATGGTTGAGATATGGAGCAAGGGCTGTCATGATTGATGAGAATCGTGTTAGGCCATCAAGATGTGCAAAATGGATGGAGTGTTTGATATGACATCTTGGAGATGGATGGATGGATGGATGATTGATCTTGGATGGATGGATGAGAGTCCTTGCTTGCTCGGTTCGAGAGATCCAAGGGTGATTCATGAGAGCGAGGAGGACCCGTCACAAAGGAATAGTGTTCGACGAAAACTTTTACTTAGACTTGGGGAGATGAATGATTCGTCGCGACACGCTTTGAAACATTGTGTGTCATAGCTCAACTTCTGTTTGAACTGGTCTTCTTGATGAGGGAATGCCGTACACCGCTCGAGCGGTGCCACTTCAACCTTTCTGCGTCCGTATTCCGGCTCTGTGTGTGTGTGGACGCACGTCGTCGCATTTGAGTGGTAAAGATGTGGATAACGGCTATGCGAAATCGATAGCAATGGATTGGGGACGGGTTGACATTGCAAAATGTGCGGCAGGTCGTCTGGCTGGGGATGTAGCTGCACGTCTGTGAGAAAGAGAGAGAGAGAGAGAGAGAGCCTTAAGGACCCTATTATCACAAGAAGGGCATTCTTCATGGCTACCTTTCCTTAGGAAAGGCAAATTTTTTCTAGTGCCTTTCGAGAGCATAGCCATGAAAAAAATGCATTTCTTAAAAGATATTATTAAATATATAAATTTAAAAAATCTATTATGTAAACTTAAAATTTACAAGTCTCTGCTAAACTAAAAGCACAAATCACATTGTAAGGCTAAAAATTTATTATAATTGCAAGCTTAGGCTTTCTTTATTATATTGAGAAAAAAATCTTAATGGATCAACACATACCGTCAAAAGCAACAAGAAGAAAACCACTTTCTTATGTTGTCATTACATTGGGATTTCGATGCTCTTTCAAGCCATCCCAAGCAATGTACATGGCATCCCAATCAACAACACGAGGATTTTTCTCACCATTGTAGGATAAAAACATCAATATATTTAATGTCTCCAAGGTTAAGCGGTTTCTCTCAAGAGACTTAATTCTATTCATTTGAGAAAATCCTCTCTCACAGTCCATTGTACTTGCAATAATCACTAGACAAGCTCGCCAAAGTTTCTTCATTTCTCCATACAGTTGCTCCCAATGCTCATCAACTCCACATATTGCCCACGCCTCATACATACTCATGTCTAGACAAATCATTTTCAATCGGATCATGAAATCCTCATATTGCAAGTTACATGCATTCACATCAACTAAGTCCCCAAATTTTTATATCAAAATAGGCATCCAAATCCTTCCCATTGCAAACATTGCCTTGTGCTCAATAAGATAGTCTTTTGGACTAAATACTTTTGCTGCTTCAAAGAGTTTTATGTCTTTGAATCGTAGACACAAGGATGATATAATCTTTCCAACAAATTGTCTACCCATAAATATGCAACTCTCCCAACAGTTTAGATTACCACTTGCATCCTTATCTCCCAATGAATGAGTGTGAAGAGCATGCACTTCTTGTCCATATGCATCACATGTATAATGGAGATATCCATCATTGGCTTTTTCAACAAAGGATGTGAATTGTTGTGCTCCAATGCCAAATACATCTCCAAGAAACCTTGTCTCCATTGTCACTACAAGCTCAGTGCAATGGAAGTCACATCAACATTCTTGCTTTGGAATTTTAGATTAAGCATGTTTAAATAATGAAATACATCTGCAACCATGTGTAGAAAGATTTGTATCTTGAAAGATGTAAGAAAGTCATACAACTCGTGACTTTCTAACTTCAAAAGATGCAATAAGGCAGGCATAAGTTTTACAAACCTTAGTGCAACATCACCTCGTGAAAGCCAACGAATATCATGCATTCTCAAAACCTCCTGAACAGGCAACTCAAAGGTGTTGGCAAGCTCTTTTAGCTCCTTATGGCATTTATAAGAGCTTCTAACCCACTTGTATAATTTTTTAATAATCTTTTCCAAAAGTTAAAAAATAGGAAATGGCTCCAATGCATCTTTGGTAGCTAGTGCCTCTTTGTGTGCAATGCAATGCACACCCACCAAATGGGGAGCTTCCCTTGCAAATTGAGTCACAATGCCATTTTGACAACCGGTCATTACAATACATCCATCACTTGCAAAACCAACAAGTTTTGCCTTAGGCAACTCAAAGCTTCAAGAGGTATGATGTAAGACTTGCATACAATGCATATGCGGAACCATCTACCTTCTCCAATAGTCGCATAAATCGACTGCAAATGGACCCATTCCCTTTTTTAGTAAGATATGTGATACATACAATCATTCTATGATTACATGATATGTCTGTGCTTTCATCAACCATTAATGAGAAGTATGGACTTTCCTTTAGTTCAATACTGATCTTATCATAATACACACTATGACAAGCTGTGAGAAAAGGCTTTGTAGCATATGAAGATGTGTATGCACCATAAGAGTTCATTGTCGATGCATTCGGCACATTATAGAAAACTAGTTCCTCAACATCCGCCTCAAAGTCAGAAATAGGTTTTTCTCTCAAAGCAATTGCATGCATCTTTTGAAGAAGTAATTTGATGCAAGATATCCTTTTTTCCTCTTCACTATCATGCAAAACGTGCACATGCTTTTCAATGGGCAAAGTGGTCTTTTTTTGCTTTTCAAACCACATCTGCTTTGCCTTTTTATGCTCTTTTGACTGTTGATGGCCTTCTAGACCAGGTCTTTGAACATTCTTGCTACTTGTTGTGCCAAAAGGATTTTGCATTTTGAAGTGTGTACACCAAAGACAATGTACTCTTTGTTGCCCCTCATCATCACAAGATGAATAACTCCTTTCATAATACACCTTCCAATGCTCCTTATAAGTTTGAATGCCCTTTTGCTTTTTGGGAGGCTTTTCATTTGTCCTTTGCCCATGTGTAGCATATTGGGCTTGAATCTCATGAAGATTCTTTAATGCATCTTCAAGAGGAGATGCTAAATCCACATGACTTGGAGGTAATCCATCTCCGCCATCATCAATCACACTTTGCAATGGCATATTCAAATCCAAACTTGCTGATATATTAGCATTAAATGCATCATCACATGTCATACCATCGCTGCTAGCATTTTGCAAAGAGCTTGCATTCCATACATGATCGTTTCCTGCATCATTAAAAATAATCTCACATGTAGCATTGTGCGGCATTTCCAAGTGCATATTTGTATCTATAACCCATTCACCATGCATACCATCACTTGAATTTCTGACATCAATGTTGCATATTTCAGCATGCAATATCATGGCTGAATGCACTAGAAATACTCAATTGTAGAGTGTCTCTCTTTGGCCGACCAGGACCCATAATCTAGAGAAAGACATATAGCTTATATGTGCTATCATTAATCAATACACAAAACCACACAATAGTGGTACTAGGCTTAGCACACACACACACACACACACACACACACTCTCTCTCTCTCTCTCTCTCTCTCTCTCTCTCTCTCTCTCTCTCTCTCTCTCTCTCAGTGCAAAAAAGAAAATGCATAACATAGATGAATAACTGAAAGAGAGATGTCATATGTGCACCTACCTTGATAAGTGGAGTTGCAACTTGAAGTGTGGAATCTTGATGCTAAAGCTCCAGAGTCCGCTTCTCTCGAGCAACGACTCACGAGGATTGTTGTAGACTGTCAAAACTCTTGCATTCTCAAAATGAATATCACTCAAGAGTCGAGAGTCCGGACTCGGAAGAATTTGAGGTTACTCTGGCAATTTTATAGACGATTTATTTGAGCGATTGTAAATTTTAAAATGTGAAAAATGAGTGGTCAAATGCATGCAACATTGCAAACAAGGTTTAAGGTTATCTGAAACTTGAAAGGCCGGCCATTGGAGTTGGGCGGACCATTAGAGCACGTGTCAGGTGGGCACTGGTGACTAGGCAGGGGCCAAGGGTGAATGTATTGGTGATTGGGCGAGCAAGCACTAGGAGTTGGGTAGGCAACACTAGTGATTGGGTAGGCGGCAGTTGAGCGATGCCGGGCTAATGGGCCATAGTCGGGTGCAGGCACTAGTATGACTGCGAGCGGGCCAGGGGGTCACAGTTGGGGCGTCGGGCTAGTGGGCACAGGTGTGATTGCGGGGGGCTAATGGCCACAGTCAAGCGGGCAAGGATGGGGCCAACGGGCCATAGTTGGCGCAGGCGAACGGGCCATAGTGACTAGTCGGGTAGATGTGGGCCATAGTGATGCATTGCAGTGCTGCAACAGACGTCGAGTGGGTGATACAAACGGTAGGGGGTGACACTGCACACAATGATGCACTGTGACACTTGTCGGGCGGGGGAGATGCAGACATCGGTTGTAGGCTGGAGTTGTGGAGCACGCAGCATGGCGCATTGTCAACTCTCGAGTAGTCGGGCGGGGCTACTACAGAGTCTGGAGTGGCGTCTTGTGAGTCGTGAGACGTCACAAGAGAGCCGAGGCGGTGGCGGTGGCGGCAGAGCGATCTCTTGCACAGTGGGCACTATGGACCTCATACATGTAGTCGTGGACTATCAACATCCATGGTGATATGACTCGTGAGTTGTGAGTCAAGTCAAGAATCCCTAATTTCTAAAGGTTAGTGTGAGATGACGAGTCATCCAACCTTCCAACCTCTAGGTCCCAGGGTCATTTGAGCCTCGAGGCTCGAGAATCGAGATGAGGATGATAAAATATAATTTTGTTTTTAATAATAATATTAATTAATTTTTTTAAAAAATATTTGCCTTTCATAGGCAAGGTTATTGTATTTTTACATTTCTTTGAGAAGGGCAATTTTTTCATATTGCCTTTCGTAAGAAGTCTTGATTTATTTCTGCATTTCTTCAGCAAGGAAAATTACCACTGGAAAGGCGTGGCAAGTTGCAAAAATAATCACTCGAGCCTGAGAGAGAAAGAGAAACAGCAGAACAAACCCGCAGTACGGGAGAGAAGAGAACAGTACTACCCGCAGTACGCGAGAGAGTCTAGAGAGAGGGGCGCACTGCACAGGAACTTAAGAAGAGTCGGATTAACGCGTCCAAAAATATACTGGCCCCACCAATTTAAGCCATACAAGGAGTTCTAGAAGGAGTATTCCGTCGGCTCAACTGCATTTTTTGCCGCCCGCTTTTCTATTTGCTCCCCAAGAACAAAACTATTCTTGACTTGGGCAACCCTTTTAAAATACAGGGCATTTCGTGTTAGGGTCGCTGGCTGCCCTTGTATTTTGCCTCTCTTCTGTGTGTGCGTGTGTGTGTGTGTGTGTGTGTGGCTTTTCCTCCTTCCAGGATCTCCTCCTCCTTCCGTCCCGTGGTGCACTGCCTAGCTCTCGAGTGGAGCAAATCAAAAGGCAGTTGTGCCGCTGAGTGTTTTATTGATACGACTGCTAGTTCTCCTCGTGTGTGCTTGCAGAACACTGCAATTAAGCACTTGTCCTGCAGGCTGTGCAGAGTACTAGCGTGTATAAATTATTCATATCTGTACATAAGCAACGAGAGTTACATCGGTCGATCGCCATGCAGAGAAGAGGTAGCATGAAGAAGAGTAATGCTATGGATCCAACATGCACAGATAACATTGACCTTACCGGCGCCGGAGCCAGAAGCAGGTCAGGCGATGGAGATCCGCAGTTTGTGGAGGTAATGCTGGATGTAACGGACGACGCCATTGTTGTGAGAAGCGTGCAGCCGGCAGTTCCTCACGCAGCAGTGGCTGCCGACGCTCCCGAGGCCACGCTTCTCTCTGACGGAGCTCACATGAAGGAGGGATCGATATCTGCGTCGGTCGGTTCCTTGGCCAAGAACCCGTCCGGTCGCCTGAAGCAGTTCTCCAGAGAAATCAAGTCCTTCTCGCAGGAGCTCAAGTCGGAGCTCAAGCGCTTCTCCTTCCGCCATAGCACTAGCGTTGCCAGCTCCCATAATTATGTGAGGGACATCAACGATCAGGACCCCTCCAACAAGTCGTCGACTGATCCGGTTCGTGAAATCAGGCTTGGGGGATCCAAGAAACGATCTCCTCTTCGCAGGAACGAGTCGGGGACTTCGCAGGCCCTGCAGAGCCTCAAGTTCATAAGCAAGACCTCGGGTCCCGATGACATGAAGGCTTGGAAGGCTGTAGAGGAGCGCTTTTACAAGCTTGCCTCCCCTGAAGGCACCTTAGCCAGGGCGGATTTTGGAGAATGTATTGGTAAGGATTGTAAAATTTGAATCTCTCTCTCTCTCTCTCTCTCTCTCTCTCCATCCATCGGGTTGATTAATTGCCTATTATAATTATGATTCTTCGGTCGTTAGGCTTATATAAATGTGAGAAATTATTCGGTGTGTCAAATTTCAGGAATGAACGAGTCCAAGGAATTTGCGGGAGCCTTGTTCGATACCCTCACAAGACGGGAAGGGCGCACAGTGCACAGCATCACCAGAGAAGAGCTTTACGAGTACTGGAAGCAGATGTGCAAACAGGACTTCGACAGCCGGCTGGAGCTCTTCTTTGACATGTAATCTCATCTCATTCTCGCAGCATGAAAAACAATCTGTCACGTTGGACTTTTCAAAGTCCCGTGAACCTTCGACAGTTATGCTAAACGTTGGATTGATGTGGGGTCAGGGTGGACAAAAACGCCGATGGCCACATTTCGCAGGAGGAGATCAAAGAGGTAGGGACTCGGGAGCTTTGGGGGTCAAAGATGAGTTACTCGTGTAAAATGTGTGGCATGTCATAAGCTTCGCAATTGAACTTTGGTGGACATGGATTGCCTGCAGTTGATCAAATTGAGCGCATCGGCAAACAAATTGTCCAGGCTGAAGGAGCAAGCGGGCGAGTATGCTGCCCTGATAATGGAAGAATACGATCCGGACAACAAGGGGTACATTGAGGTAAGGGGGCACCAAGGTAGATGGAGAAGCGGCGCATTACCAATTGCACGTAACCTAACTACATATAGAGGTTCGTCGGTCTAGGTCAAACCACCATGTGATAGATGAACCATGCGCATAGTCCATATTATACCCACTTCGTATGTCATCTCGCTACAAGGAGAGGCCTAAAATATGTCCAAAAGCTCTCTCCTCAAGATCAGTTCTTACTGTTCGTTAATGATGACGAGGTCTGTATATTGAACTTCAGCTGTGGCAACTGGAGACGCTGCTGCTGCAGAGAGAGAGCCAATACAGTCGGACCAAGAGCATATACTTCAGCCAGCTTCTGAGCCAGCCACTGCCCATCCCGCCAAGGACGCTGTGGAGCAAAGCCAGCAAGCGGGCGCGCTACTTCCTGGAGGACCACTGGCGGCGGGTGTGGGTGGTGGCGCTGTGGCTGGCGGTGATGGCGGGCCTGTTCACGTGGAAGTTCAACCAGTACCGGCACAAGGCGGCGTTCCACGTGATGGGCTACTGTCTCTGCGTAGCCAAGGGAGCGGCGGAGACGCTGAAGCTGAACATGGCGCTGATTCTGCTACCGGTGTGCCGCAACACCGTAACGAGGCTGAGGCTGACCAGGGTCAACGCCTTCGTGCCGTTCGACGACAACCTGAATTTCCACAAGGTATGGGGTCCGGCCATGTGTTTTTTTAAATGGCGATTTTAAATTTTTGCTTTTTTTTGCTTCTCTCATTGGTTAAAATGGCCGTTTCTTTTGAATGCGCGAACTTTCGGTTTGTGTTTCTTCTTGAACTAATTAATAAAATAATAAATAAGCGTTTTTGGTTTTGGTTCGGATGCCAGCTCATCGCCGTGGGCGTCGCCGTGGGCGTGCTTTTGCACGCTGGCATGCACATCACCTGCGACTTCCCGCGCATCGTCAGCGCCTCCCGGGGCAAGTTCGCGCCCATCCTGGACGACTTCCCGCACAGCCGCCAGCCCAGCTACGGGGAGATCGTGGGCACCATCGAGGGGGTGACGGGCATCATCATGGTGGTGCTGATGGCGGTGGCCTTCACCCTGGCCACGCGCTGGTTCCGCCGCGGCCTCGTGAAGCTGCCCGCGCCCTTCACCCGCCTCACCGGCTTCAACGCCTTCTGGTACTCCCACCACCTCTTCGTCATCGTCTACATCTGCCTCATCATCCACGGCATCTTCCTCTTCCTCTCCCACGGCTGGCGGAACAAGACGGTAAATATTACATCGAGGCTGTTGACTTTCCCCAGCACCTGCACTGCCCATTATTATACGATTATACACCGTTAAACCGTTTGTTTGTTAACGTAATTGCTTACAAGGTTACAACCTCAACTATCTTTAATGGCATCCTTTCTGCATTTTTAAAATACAAACGTGTATGAATGGTTGTTCCAGACGTGGATGTACTTGGCCATCCCCGTGCTCATCTACGCGGGCGAGCGCACCCTCCGATTCCTCCGTGCCACTGATCAGTCCGTCCGTGTCATAAAGGTGCTATATCCCTTGTAAGCTTTCATAAGAAAAGTGTAAAGGGGTCCGGCTACTTTCGTGTCTATATTGCCCGTGACCCGTTCTTCATGTTAATATGATATATGATATGATGGATGCCAATGACGTTCCCCTTCATTACCTGCATTTTATAACTAGATAGATATGCTTGTCTATCCGATACTGATCAAAGTCTGCTTTATGAATCGCAATATTTGGGATTCCCAGGCTGCGATTTACCCTGGAAATGTCCTCTCTCTACAGTTTTCAAAGCCCCAAAATTTCAAATACAAAAGTGGACAGTACATGTTTGTCAAATGTTCGGCTGTCTCTCCTTTCGAATGGTAGGTAGACATTTTCCTGGCTTTGATATTGTCGACATTGGAAGATATCTACGAAGCAGCTGCGTGACGCGTCCCTCTGACTATATTGGATCGGATGATGCGAGCAGGCACCCGTTTTCAATCACATCGGCACCATCCGACCACTTTCTAAGCGTTCACATAAGGACGTTGGGAGACTGGACGAGCTCCTTGAAGGAGGTCTTTCAACAGGTGGGAAATTCTGCCCCAACAAATATCGGAAACAAGTATTATGTGTTAATGCGCATGTGTGTGAGGGTGCGTGTGCGTGTGCATGTGCGACATGACGGACGCACGACCTGGCACAATCACAAACAGCACTGAAGTCTAACACCGAAGTGCGACCTTTTCTTGTGTTGCTTGGGAAATGATTGCCAGGTTTGCGAGCCTCCCACCGGGAACAAAAGTGGCTTGCTCAGGGCCGAATACGCACTCGAGACGCCAGCAAGGTGAGAGCAGTGCCTTCCTCCAAAAACTCGACGGATACATTCCTCTTAGGATTTCTTGACAATGCTAGATAATATTTGTCTTTGCGCCACGGGTAGGAATAAAACGTGGGGATAAGACTAAATGGTGAAGGTTGGTTGGTTGGTTTGTTTTGGGTTAGGCTACCCAAGGTAGCGATTGATGGACCCTACGGGGCTCCGGCGCAAGATTACAAGAATTACGATATCTTGCTGTTGGTTGGATTGGGCATTGGGGCCACTCCGTTCATCAGTATCTTGCGGGACATGCTCAACAACATCAGGCTCCAAGAGCAAGATCAATCGGTGAGTTCTCTTCATCACACACCGTCTTAACACAAATTTGGATACTTTTGTGAGAGTCACTAAAATATGAAATATATATAGCGGGGGTAAAGCTTAACCATATAATATGCTACTTTTCCCAAACTTGGAGCCAATGTAGTAAGCCTGAGCAAAAGGAGAGCTCTACTTTGGACAACATTGCAAACTTGCACCAATTTCTACTTAATACTTCTGATTTTGCATGTGTTCATTAACATTTACATGTATTCTATGCAAGTGCTCAATTGCTTTGCATGGCCTATGCAAAGTTGGCGACAATAGTTACTCTATACAGGATTTAGAGCCGCTCCATTTTAGCATTGTGAGCTTATGACGTCGTAAAATATGCAGACTTCCCGCTCAACTGACTTTGATCAGTTCCCCTATGTGGATCCCCAAGTGAGCCCTCGAAGGAGGCGAAGTGGAGATGATCAGGAGCATGACATATCATCCTCCGGCACAAGCCAGAGCCATGGGGGCAAAAGGAATAGCAAATACCGCTGCCCACGCCTGGCTTACTTCTACTGGGTGACAAGGGAACAGGGCTCCTTCGATTGGTTCAAAGGCGTGATGAACGAAGTGGCAGAGGGGGACCATAATGTAAGCACATATATAGCCATCGATATAATCTCTCTCTCTCTCTTTGAAGCAAACAAGCAAGCTGCTGATTGCCTTGCTTGATGATTGTGGTTGTAAAATCGCAGGGTGTGATAGAGATGCACAATTACTTGACAAGCGTGTATGAGGAAGGAGACGCGCGCTCTGCTCTGGTGACGATGCTGCAGACGCTCAACCATGCCAAGAACGGATTGGATGTGGTGTCCGGCACCAAAGTCCGCACCCACTTTGCCAGGCCCAAGTGGAAGAAGGTCTTCTCCAAGCTCGCGGCTGCCCACAAAGGCGCCAAAGTTGGTCAGTCGTGCTTTCCTTCCATCGCTTATCATGTTTTCCGTGCCAATTTCCAAACCTCACAGTTACTTGTTCACGCCTGGGTTTCCAACACACAAGTTACAACGGTTTTGTAGAGAGTTTCCTAGTTTCAAAAGCCACTCGAGGCCACATAAGAGGTTTTTAAAAAACCCTTCTATTCCAAATAAAATTCTAAAGTACATTACTTTTTCCCAAATTCGGAAAGCTGGAGGTGGGCCTTCTCCCAAAAATGGGAAAATGTGTTCCTATGAAGAAACCTTAGTAAGGGGTTTCTCAATCCATTATCCCCCTCCTTAAAAAAAAAAAAACAATGAGAACAAACAACACCCTTGGCTTTTAGTATCGTGTTAGTCAAGATTTGTTTTAAACCCACTAGTGAAAGCGACCAAGCAAGTCCCTTTCTATAAGGAAAAGAGTAGCAAATGCAATAACTAGCCTCTCCTAGCAGAACAAAAACATTTTTTAAGTGGATCAAGATGTTTTCATACAATAAAGCATAACATGCTTCTAGAATATAGAGGTATGCTTTTGTGAGCATTAAAGCCCCTCCACTTGATCAACGTGTGGAGAGGATCTAGTTGACATCAACTACAAGTTTTCTGTGACTCTGGTAAATGGAGTGGTCCTATTTGAGGACCATCGCATGTGCTAAGATTAGTGTATGTAGAGCAGAGAGATAGAGACTACTTATTTTGCCCAATGACGACCAATAGTTTAGAAATGGTTTTTTAGGCCACATGAGCAAATCTTTGTAGCCTCAATGAAAGTGATGGTAGTTAGACATGAGCATGCCTTTGTAAGCTTATGTAGCTACAAACAAGGTTAGATTTGTGGAGGATATACACCAATATATTATTGAAAAGCTCATCTTTCTCTAGGAGTGTTGTGTGCTCCTCCTCCCCTTCTCAAGGTTAGTTGTATCACATGACTTAGGCAAGTACTAGTGGTTATAGGCGTGTGCGAGTCAAGTTGGGTGTGGAGGCAACTTGGAAAAAGTGACAACTAGGAGATAGTGGACATGCATGAAGATAGAGAGAGAAAGGATCTACCATGTAGCTCATCCAATTGTTACTTGCCAAATGGAAAGGACTTTGGTAAGCAAAGCGAGTACTCTCATATTTGAGGGCACTCCATCTTTTAAGGTACCCTCTTGGCTATGGAGACTCTGGTAAAAAGCATTGTTGGTTGACCCCTGACCATGTACAAGTTCATGGTGAAGTAGACACATAGGTAAGGGGTATGAAGTTGACTTGTGTAGGTCAATAAACCTATATATGTTTGGGATGTGACCAATCAACTCCAATTTGCCGTAGTCATACAATGAATTAGTTTTGCCCCCCAAAGTAATAGTAGGCATCAATCCTTGATATGTCAAACATTTTAGGAATTCAAGATATGCAAAATGACCAAAAGTCGGGCATTATCTAGTCCAAATAAAATCATATTTGCAAAATATCAAAAAATATAAGTTAAGAGATTCCACTTGAATATGGAGATGAAACGTACTGGAAAACCTTTGGAAATTGTTCATATTAATGTTTTGATCTTTCAAAGGAACAAGAATATATCGTTTTCTTTCCATTTTTGCTAATAGAAATTTTGGAAATTCGATGCCCAGGCATATTGTGACATAGCTCATCTCGAGAAGGGACACACAACACTGTTAGTAGACTTTTTAGAAATTCATAGCTTAGATATGCATAGGATAAATAGACTTGCATGCATCATCACTTTCAATAGTATTTGACTTGGTTCTTATTATGTTTTATATTTTTGGTAAGTGATGAGTTGAATCGTAAGCTTCCGTCTTATAACATGCAACAACGATGTGGATTTCACCTATCTTAAGGTTTCTGATGTGCATGGATGCAAACATAAATATGGTGGAGTGGCTTTGATGAAATGGTTTGTCCCATGGCAAGTTGTCTAGCATGACACTAAGGTTGGTTAGAGACCAAGAGACGGATGCCCACTTGCAAGGTGTTGATAAATCAAAGTGTTTATTTAGGGGTTGGGTGTTCACTCTTCTTAATACAATGGAGAGGACACGATGTGTTTTCCACTTGCTAAACTAGTAAACTCTCTATAGAGTGTGCCCACCTGTCCACTTTATAAAGTAATAGACAAGGGTGCCACTTTTTGCATGTGAAGCCAACCAAAAAGTTGTAAGTTTATTACTTTTGACCTTTTTGCAAAGTGTGCCTTTCTAAATGTGCAAAGTTGCATCCACTTTCAAAAAGTAGAAGCCCACACTTTGGATGGGAGTTGGGTGTTTGTCACTCAAATTTACCTTCAAGTTGGTTGCATGCCAAGTGACAGACTCTTTACTGAAACGTTTATGTTAGTTTAAAGGCTGGCCAGCTTCAAATCAAATTTTCATTTAAATATTTCTATCAGGCGTTTTCTATTGTGGAGCGCCAGTTCTAGCTGGGGAGTTGGGCGCGCTCTCTTTGGAATATTCTCGCAAATCGACCACCCAATTCGACTTCCACAAGGAAAATTTCTAGGAGGACCCTTCTGCGCTCCGGGCAACCTACGCGAGCAAATTCAATTCGACAGAGGACCGGACAGGATCAGGAAGAAGCAAGCAGCACAGACAGCCAAGATGAGAGAGGGGAAAGCTCAAGCTCTCTCTCTCTCTCTCTCTCGCTGTGTCTGTCTGTGGGTGCCAAAGTTGGAAAATCCATGGCAGCTACCAGGAGATAAGTTGCATTGCATGCATGTATAAATCCTGCATTGACACCGCTACCTCCTGCCATATCCATATCCATATCCATATCCATATACCTATACGTATACACACCACCGTTGAGATTCCCGCGGCGTGTTCGCCTTTTCTTTCCTAGCGAATGATCGAGAACAACCTTATTATCCCCCCCAGGCTCCTGCGGTCTCCCGAGTCCCACTGGAACCAACAAAGTCAACACGGAAATGCAGCACAAATTTGGGGCCAGTAAAGTCACCCCCGGAAACGCGGCATAAATTCCCGTTGCAAAACTTGTAAGATTCACGCGTGACGCGACATTAGCAAAATGGCAATTCGCTTATGTAATTGTGTAAGCAATGCTCTCAATTCTAAACCTCATTATATTATGAGGAAGTTCTACCTCTACCAAGTCTCTTCCAAGAATACCATTATTATGAGGTTGCTTTAATGTTCCTCTCCCTCTTTGCTACATTACGATATTTATTCCTTACCTCCATTGTCAATTGTAATTATTAAACACAATGTAATATTTAATCATCACAATCAATGCAAACCTTTGCTCTAACTTCACTACACTTTTCTCCATCTCTATTCTCAAATCAAACAATAAATGCCACATTTTGTTTATTGTATGTTTTGCTTGGTGTTCTCTTTTATAGGGCTACAAGGCCACATGTGAAGTCAAATCTAGGCCATGAGGTCTTTTTAGAGCGCTCTCTCTCTCTCTCTCTCTCTCTCTCTCTCTCCACATATTGAAATTATCCATATGATATAATATTGAAATAATTAGCATAATGTATTCTCTATATAGTTAATGTGATGCTATATTAATATATGGATAACATAGTACTATTAATATAATACATTACTATAATGGAATGCTTTAAAATAATCATCGTATATTTAATGTGATATCTTATTAATATTAATATAATCCAAATCAATATTATTATCATAAATATATGTTTTCATTCACATCAATACATTAACATAATAAATATCAATATATTAACATAAATTTATAAATGTATTATAAATATATATACCTATTAATATAGTATAATATATGGGCTAAGATTAGTTAACCTTGGTTAAGTTAAGAGTAGTTACATGGGCAATTAGTAAGAATCAACAATGAGAGGATTGTTGGGGACAAAGACACGTGTGTTTATGTAACCTTGTATTTACTTTATACACTATGGTCATATGGTTGTATGCTGTAGGTGATTGGGTATCTATCATTGTCTTTATTTTTTATTCTTTTAATGACTATTGAATAAGGGCAAGTCGATCACACACTGTGATTGTTGGAGTTTTCATATAAGGTCTCTCTCTCTCTCTCTCTCTCTCTCTCTCTCTCCATTTGATATAGTACTTGCTTTACTCTTGCTTTCGCTTGTGTACTCCCACTTGGACTCTATCTTTCAATCAGTATTAGAACCATTCAAGGAGCTTCTTCCATTCTTTATCTTAGTTCGTTTCAAAGCTTCAACTCAAGGTTTCATGGTAGTCATTATTTTTTTCTCTCGAGGCATGCATTGTGCCTTTTCTTCTTCGACTTGTTCCAACTTACTCATTGCTTGTCAAGGAGCTTTCCAAGGCTTAATTGACCATTATTGAGTGCTTATTGAGCTGAGAAGTAGTCATTCTATCGATTTTGAGTATAGATACAAAGGATGTTGTAGAAGTTGTGGACAACTATGGTAGCTTGATAGTACTATTGTATTTTGGTTATAACTTTTGCATATGGTATTGAAATCGAGTATTATAGCTAGAAATGAAGAGTGTGACTAGAACTATATATTGAGCACTCAGAGTTGATTTTGTGATTTTTTCTTTTTGTTCTTTGTTTTACATAGAATAAAATAGTTATAGTTTGGATAGCAAATACTAAATTTCATAATGCATATTTCATGCTTGGGGATGCTATTTTGGTGCTTAGATGGTATGGTTATGCTTTTGGGGTGCTATTTGGATTATTTAGAACTTAAATAGAGCATAATAGTTTGGACAACAAATATACAACAATGAGGTTCATGCATTAAATGTCTACTGTGTTTACATGGTATTTTAAGTATATTATATACATATAGTGATGTATGTACTTGGATTTTGATCAATTGGTTTGAATTTTTATGCTTACTTATAAATACTGAAGCTTCATTTGACACTTTTGCTCTTGGATGTATTTGTGATATGCTTGGGCTTTTCAAATGCTTTTGATGTATATATCTTGAGCTTTGCTTACTCACTTTACATTTTAGATTTGTTTCTAATGGAAGATGCTTGTATTTACTCGGTAGAGCTTGGTTCTTTGAGACAATGGGACCCTTGGTTCATATATATGATCTCTTGTATGCTATAGTTACCTTTGCTTGTGGACTAATTTGATTATATATACTTTGCACACCAGTACTTACCTCTATCAACAATTTGAGTAATGTATATGCTTGTGGGATATATGGCTTATTAACAATTAAAGTTCGTGATATTCTTTGGTATCAGTGGTCTATGCTTAATCAATACTAGTTAATTTTTTTGTATCTATGTTGCTACTTGAATATTCTTAGAAATGGAAGCTTGCTTTCTTAGCTATTTTTCCAAAATTGGATTGACTTATACAACTATATTTATTTCATCATTATTGTAATTACATTTTTCAACATTATCTTGTGATTTGATAGTTTATTGCTTATAGTTGGTGGTCAACTTTATATTTTGGTATTCTCTCCTATTTTGTCTTTGTTTTGGTTGAGTTTTGGGGACTGATTTGCAATCATTTACAATAGCCCATTCTCTTAGATTTTACATTGGTATACTATCATTATGGTTGATTCTTCGAATGACAACATAATTTTTAATATTGAAAAGCTTGGTGGCACATACTTCACCTATAGAAGGTACAGATATTGCAAGTATTGGATTAGGCCTTTGAAAACCAAGAGCGAAAAGCTCAAAGACATTAATTATGATACTCGGGATAAGTTAGATACACTATGTAAATCCATTATTATATTAGCATTATTAAATATGTTTATTTTAGTGTTGTAGCACTCGAGGATAATGCTTGATAATTATTTAAAAAATATGTAATTATGGCAAACTCTCGCTTCATAGATGTATTGGTTGAAATAACTCATGGATCTTTATATGAAGGAAGGGACTAGTGTGTACACACATTTGAGTAAGTTTCACTCAATGCTTTAGCCATTAGAATTTGCAAGGCACCGAGTTTAAGGATAATATTCATTTTTCGTTCTTGCTTATGATACTTTTTGAGTCATGGGACACTTCGTACTATCATGTGTGCTAATATACCTAAGGATGGTTTGAAACTGCAGGATATTGAGGGTATCTTACTCATAGAGGAGATAAATAGAAAGAATGTGGATGTATCCCGTATTTCTTGTACATTTATTGTTAAGGGCAGACATGATGATAAGAGCAGTAATGATTGCTATGGTAGAGACTCATAGAGGTTTCAATCTCATAGTAAGTTTCATGGTTGTAAGATCATAGCATTGTTCTTAGTAAGTCTTGTGTGAAAATTGAGGAGATAAATGCCTTGTAGTCTAAGTTAGACGATGATTACATCGTGGTAGCTTTTTTTCTTAATTTTAATAAGTTGGTTGATATCTTGTTCACTTTTTCTCAGTATTGGCTACTTGATTCGAGTGCTTCTTTTCATATTACCCTGCATGATAGGTTCTATGAGACTAAGCAATGACTTATATGATAAGCAGGGTATTAACTGTCAGTTGATCGGCCCTTCTACCCCACCCTAGCATGGTATTATAGAGCAAATGAATAGGATGATTCAAGAGAGGGGCCATAATATTCTTAACCAAGTAGTCTTACTGTAGCATTTTTGGCCTGAGGGAGTTACTACCATTATATACTTGATAAACAGACCCCTTTGCATTGCAATTGATTACCAGGTTGTAAAGAAGGTATGGTTTGGAAAAGCTCCATCATATGCTCATTTGCTTATCTTTGGATGTGAGGTTTTGCCTTGTTTCCAAGGACAAATACAATAAGCAGGATCTTAAATTAGTAAAATGTATATTTCTTGGTTATGGAGATGCAGGTGAGATGGGCTATCGCCTATGGGATCCGCAAGAGGCTAGGACAGTCATATGTAGCCATGACATTGTTTTCCATGAAAAAAAGATGTATAAGTAGTTTGTTCATGTATTTGAGGTATGCATAGTGATATTTTAGGAGGAGCCTTCTGTTACCATATAGCGAGTAAGATAGCATGTAGTAGCTAATGATCCAATGGCCCATAATCATGATACTGGATAGGATGTACATGCCCTATAGCTTGCGGTCTACTAGAGATAGGCATCAATCTGATTAGTTTACACCCTCCATGGACTATATTATGGTGATAGATTCTAGTAAGCCTCTTACCTATGATGAGGCCATATACAAAGGTGATAGTCACTCTTGGGAGAGGGCCATGTCGTCAGAGTATGACTCATTGCAAAAAAATCATACGTGGGATTTGATTCCTTTTCCTAGTGGAAAGTATGCCTTACCATGCAAGTGAGTATACAAGTTGAAGAGTACCCTCAACACCCCAAGTTGGCATATAAGGGTAGGTTGGTTGTAAAGGATTTTAAGTAGGAGTATAGTGTTGACTTTGATATGGTTTTCTCTCTTGTGGTCAGGATGACTCCTATGCTTAGTATTTACTTTGGTTGCATAGTTAAATCTAGACCTTTATTAGATGTATATAAAGATGAATTTCTTACATGGAGATCCACATGATGTGATTTATATGTAGCATCCTAAAGGGCATTGAGAAAAAAGGCAAGGGATATGTAGTATGCAAGTTGAGAAAGAACCTTTATGGCCTTAAACAGATGCCAAGGAAATGCAAGTAGTAATATGGATCCACATCTCTATGTGAAGAAAGCTCATGATAGCAGCCTTATCATCTTGGTACTTTATGTGGATGATATGTTGATTGCTAGAAGAGCTCATGATGATGAGCAGGATACCTTGAAAAATTAGCTCAAGAAGAGCTTTGAGATGAAGGATATGGAATATGCCTCATATATTCTTGACATGTGCATCATGTCCCATCTCTCTAAGGGAATCTTTTTCTTATCATAGAAGGACTACATATGGAAGGTCTTTGAGCACTTTCATATGTAAGATTTTAAGCCTATTGGTTGTTTTTTATCTTTCCATATGAAGATCAATCACATAGATTGTCTCTAGTCAGGTAAGCATAAGGATGAGATGGTCAAGTTCCCTTATGCATCTCTAGTGGGGAAGTTTGATGTATGCTATGATAGTCACTTATCTAGACATAATATTTGTAGTGAAAGTTGTGGCACTCTATATGGTTACATCTAGCTTCTGACATTGGTATGTCGTAAAGGGTATCACGAGGCACGTAAAAGATGCTATAGATATGAGCATTTGATATGGTGATGAGGATACTATAGTCGTGGATTACATTGATTTGATTATGCAGGACATGTAGATAGTAGGAA
The DNA here is from genome assembly GCF_053477565.2 of Lygodium microphyllum. Taxonomy (NCBI): domain Eukaryota; kingdom Viridiplantae; phylum Streptophyta; class Polypodiopsida; order Schizaeales; family Lygodiaceae; genus Lygodium; species Lygodium microphyllum. The sequence continues at coordinate 117,446,045 of NC_141164.1, read as the reverse complement.
GTCCAGCTCTGTGTACGTCTTTACTTTTATTGGAGGTGTTATTTTCTAGATGTCCAGGGTACAAAAATGCATGGCCTTATGTACTATTGAGATAGAGTATGTTGCTACCATTGAGACTTGCAAGGAGGCCCTATGGTTAGGCTGTTTTTTGTGAGACATACCTTGGTATTATTCTTACTCTTATGTATACTGCAGTCGAATTCTATGAGTGCTATTCAGTTGGCCAAGACTCATGACTTCCATGAAAAGCCAAAACAC